>NW_020955619.1:510169-559658 GCF_003031625.1 Empidonax traillii | reverse complement strand
ATCAGCCTGGTTTTGCTCGTTGCATAAGACACAAAGTACTTCCCTGGTGGAATCACCACCCCTGGAAGTGTTAAAAAAATGTGACACCCGGGGACATGGGTCAGTGGTGGACGGGGCAGTGCTGAGGGAATGGTTGGACTCAATGCTCTTAGGGCTTTTTCCAGCCTTAATGATTCTCTAATGATTCCTGAAAAAGGTAACTCTTGCTCTAAGTCAGGGCTGGCAGTCACTGCCTTCTAAGCTCCAGCACAAAGCAGTGCCGGGATTCCCTGGCCAGGGCGATCTGGACAGAGAGCACAGGCGGGTGTGACGCTCGGAAGCTTTCCCAGAGCTCCCTCACCGTTTTCCCTTTGACCCACTCGGTGGCCAGCGAGCTGGAGGCGATGGCCGAGCCGCACCCGAACGTTTTGAACCGGGCGTCCACGATCCTGCCGTTCTCGTCCACCTCCACCTGTGAGAACATTTTGGGAACACTTCAGCGCCTGCCCCGGGGGAGCGGGACGGGCCCTGCTCCAGGCACAGGGCAGGGCGGCTGTGCGGGAAGGCCACGCTGTGCCCTGCGGGGACACGGGCAGGTTTGTGCCTCGCAGCAGCCCCACGTGACCCCCCCGCCAGGTGCCACAGGGTCCCCAAGGTCACCTGTAGCTTCATGACGTCGCCGCAGGCCGGGGCGCCCACCAGGCCGGTGCCTACGTTCTTGGCGTTGCGGTCGAGGGAGCCGACGTTGCGCGGGTTCTCGTAGTGATCCACCACCTACGAAGGCACAGCGTCACCGAGAGCCACCCAGATTCCCCCTCCCGTCCCTCCCCGTGCCCCGCTAGCCCCTCACCTTCTTGTGGTAGCCCAGCGCGGCCGGGGTGGGCCCGGCCCGGGGCCGCAGCAGCGCCGCCCCCGCCGCCCTCAGCGTCGCCATCTTGACTGAGGGGCGGGCGGTGCGCGGCGCCCTTTTATAACCTCGGGCGAGGAGGCCACGCCCCGACCACACCCCCTCGCCTCAGGCCGTTAGGCTTCCCCGTCTCACCGCGACCACGCGTTCCCCGCGCAGACCGAGAGAGCGCCGGGGGCCGCCCGCGGGGAGGGCCTCGCGCTGCCGCTGAAAGGATCAATAATTTAAAAAAAAGGTGGAAGCGCCGCTTCTGTCGTGACAGGCATTTTATCGGGATATCCGGCGCGCGTGCGAGACGCCACACTCAATATGGCAGCCGAGCCGCGCCGCGCACGCCGCAGACCCTCCCGGAGGCCCCCCTGAGGGCGGCACAGCGGGGTGTCCACAGCGTTGCCTGAGCCACGCACCGGAATACAAAGGGTCGCTCCGCCGCCCCGCTCGGCGCAGCTCGGTCCCAGCTCGCAGCGGAGCGCAGGGCGGGGCGGGCGGCGGGTTCCCGCTCTCCCTGCCCGGCTCGGCAGGCGGCGGCGCGGGGCGGCGGGACGGGCGGCGCGGGGGCAGCCGCGGCTGCTGGCACAGCGCGGCGGGCGGCGAGCGGAGCTGCATAAGATGGCGGCGGCGGGAGCTGAGGCGGCGGCAGAGGAGGAGAAGCGGCTGCCGGAGGGAGACCCCGAGTCGGGCGGGGACTCGGATGATGAGGGGGACTCGGACTCCTCCGGCGACGGCGAGGATGAGGAGAAGGAGAACGAGGCCGAGATCCAGCGGCTGGAGGAGCAGGTGGGCCCGGCGGGCAGCGGGTGTGGCGGGAACAGGGGAAAATCCACGACCGTGGCTGTACTTTGGTGCTGGGAAGTGTCAGGACGTGGATTCCCGTGGTCCTTGCTCGTCTTGTCCAACTCGGGGTATTCCATGATTTTAAGACGCGAGTGTTTGGAGTCTGAAGTGGCCCTGGGAGCTTAACGCCATGAGCTGAGCACTAAGCTTAACTTAAAGCTCTTTTAAACCTGAAAGTGTTTTTAAAAAATGTCCCTGTGCAACCTGGAAACACCTTACAAACAGAAGTGGAATCTGTTGCAAATCTGTGGTTTTGGCTCCACGAATGCACGAGGAGATTATGATTTATTTTATGATTTCTTCATGTCCCCCATTCAGCAGTGGTTTTAGAATCGTTTTTTTTATCGTTTCTTAAGCTGTCCATTAATGCCTTTGACTACAACTGTCACTTGGATCTGATCAAGCTGCTGCGTCAGGAGGGAGAGCTGGTGAAGCTCCGGCGAGCTCGGCAGAAGATGAGCGAGCTCTTCCCCCTCACTGAAGGTACTGAGCACCCTCTGCTCCTGCTACAGCCCCCACAAGGGAAGCTTCACCTGTACTGAAATAAGATGTCTGTGCCAGGTTTAAGAACCCTCAGGCAGGGAGTGTGACCCAGATCCCAGCAAACTCCGCTTTAAAAAGTCTTCACCCAACTTTAACTTTAAATTTGTTACGAGGAGTCATGGAAGTTAAAATTCCTCTCTTTGCCTTGGCCCTCTCCCTGATTTTAACCCTAAAAACTCTAGTAAAACACCAAGGGGATCTAACTTATTATTTCTGAACACATATTAGTGATGTGTTCCAAATCTTTTCCTTTCAGAAATCTGGCTGGACTGGCTGAAGGATGAGATAAAAATGGCTTCGGAGAGCTCTGAGCGAGAGAAGGTCTATGAGCTGTTTGAACGAGCTGTCAAGGATTACATCTGTAAGTCCTTAATAAATACTGTAAAATATCTTGTGTTACATCCAGATTTGGCTTTTTTTTTTTTCTAGAGAAGTCTTTTTCTTCTGTTATAATGTAGAAATTGGATTGACATTTCAAAATAATTTCTAAAATGTTCGTGTGATGCAGGGGAAGGACGTGGTGTCTGGTCTCTCTGTCTCAGGAGCTGCTGTAGCTTAAAACTTTTGGCATAAAACTCTGAATAACTGCAAACTTTGGGTGTTGGGGTAAGGGGAGAATGAAGCCTGAGGAAGTGGAGGGTTGGGAACGTGGAGTTACATCCCTTACAGGAGCTGTACCCAAAATGTCACATCAGTAAAATCAGTTGATGATCCTTCAGGAAGAAGGAACGGAGGTGAAGAGCTGAGGAGGTGTCCTCTGGATCTTCTGGATTGCACTTGGGGTTTGGAAGGACTTCTGGGGCCCAGATGTGCCATCCAACATCTATGGTTGGGCAATCCCCACCTGGGGGTCCCTGAAGGGAATTTGGTGGTGGGAGAGGTGCCAGGCAGCCAGTGCTGTTCCCCCACCTCCTCCTCACCTTCAGGGCTCAGCTGCTTAAGGAAATGCTGGCCAGGCAAGTTCAGGAGTCTGGAAAGAGAAGAAGCAGCTACTTTAATCTGAATTGTTCAGGAATGTGGCAGCTTTGTGGTCCCAGCTCTGCAGGGATGCTCAGGAAAAGTGAATTTACTCTTAAGGGGTCTTGGTTCACCCCTGGTGTGGTTTGTGTAGCAGAGGTGACAGGCAGGGTCAGTAAAACCATAAGAATTACTCCTTTCAAAGGGAAATTGTGGTGCTGCTGCTAAACCTACAGCATAAATTCAGTATTTTAACTTTACTATATTGGATAAACAAAAAAAAAAAAGAAAATAAAGAGAAATGTCATGTGTTGGTTTATTTATTTGCAGCAAATGAGGTGTTTGGGAAGCAGAGTTGCCTGGGTTTCATTATTTTTGAGAAGATCAGGTCATCTGTTCGTCCTCACTTTGTTTAGGTCCTGAAATCTGGTTGGAATACGCCCAATATTCCATTGGAGGCATCGGCCAGGAAGGAGGGATCGAGAAGGTGCGGTCGATCTTCGAGAGGGCACTGACTGCAGTGGGGCTGCACGTGACCAAGGGCACAGCTCTGTGGGAAGCGTACAGGGAATTTGAGAATGCCATCCTGGAAACAGCACAGGTGAGGCCATTCCCCAGGGCTCTCATCCCAGACAAGCTGTGCAGCAGCTCCTGTGGAGCAGCTTGGGATGTCTCCTCTGAGGAAAAGGGCCTTTTCAGCTCTAAAAACTGGCCCTTTGCTCTTGGAAAACCATTTTGTGTATTTGGTTGATAAATTAGTGGATTTGTGCTTAAATAAAATCATCAAATCTCAAATGCAGGAGCAAAGTTCCCTTCTGCTAATTGAGCTGCCAAGAACAGCTTTAAATTGAAGAGCTCCATTATCAGACAGTATTCTTGCCAGTGACTATTTCTACACAGAGTCAATCTTGTTTAAGTTTCTAGACTGTTCTCTACTTCACCTTTTAATTCATTCGTTTTTCCACACTGTTTGTGCCTTGTGGATGAGGGTGTTTTACCCCTGGAGAGTACAGTTTGACATCTGCAAAAGATACTTTTACGGGATGGCCGGAATGTGAATATTTCTTTTTATTTTTATAGTTTACTACATAAGAGATAGAAGTTAAAGGTGTCCCTGCTCGTGGTGGGGTGGGAACTATTTCATCTTAAATGTCCTTTCCTACCCAGTCCTCTGAAACGCCCTAACAAAGGGGTAACAGGAGAATGCCCTTTCACTCCCAAACACAATGAAAGCTGGAAGTTCCAAATCATCCCTCCACACCCCAGGGATTTACTGAAACCTCTTTGGTGGTTTGTGAAGCAGCACAGTTGCATGCTGTTCCTTGTTCTCCTTGATCATTTCCCTGTGCCTGTGTCAGCTTTCAGTCAGGAATGCTTTTCCCATTCATCCAGTGGAGTCATCTCCAAGTTTTAGCTTTCCCAGCAGTGAAACGCGAGCTGGCCATGCGTGTCCTTCAGGGATCCTGTGATCACTTGGATCTCGGCTCCCCCAGCTCATAAACAATCCCCCATCGTGTCCATCCACTTGGAGCTGATTGAATTCCCTCCTTTTGTTGGTAGCCAGCCCCTGGCAGCGTTCCATCCCCGGAGCAGCAGCAGGTGCTGTGCAGCCAGCTCGAGAAGATCCACACACTGTTCCGGCGCCAGCTGGGGATCCCACTGCTGGGTAAGAGCCGGAGCGCCCGGAGGGAGGGAGGGAGGGAGGGAAGAGCTGGGATACCCTGATCCAGCCCTCAGGCACCAGGGTTCTTTTGGTAGGGCCACACAAGCTGCAGCTGGAATTCTTGTGTTCCCTTTAATCAATGCCGTTTGCCTTGTGAGCGAGGCACAGATCCCTCTGGATCAGGAATATTCTTATTTATTGACATTTGTGTTATCTCGTTGCTCAGAACTGTTTAAAGTGTGGGTGATGAGCACAAAACGAGACCACCAGAAATGAGGAATTTGCCTCATGAATGAGGCACAAATCCCTTTGGACCAGAAATATTTGTATTTATTGATACCTGGTGGATCTGGTTGCTCAGTGCATAATTGAAGCTATTTAAAGTGGAAGTGATGAGCACAAAATGGGACCACTAGAAATGAGGAATTCAGCTGTGATTGCTGCATAAAAACCTTGGTAGGGAGTATCTCTTGACAGGTGGATTGCTGGAATTCCCCTTTCTCTATTTCTTCTTTTAAACTCCTAAGTCCCTTTTCTCGCTGCTTTGCTCACAAGAGAAAGTCAAACATAGTTCTTTGACTTCATTTCTGTATAGAAAGAATTTGGGTTCTTATATTTTCTTTAAAGCCATGGGGAAAATTTTGCCCCTCTTGGTTTTCTAATCCCAGATGAGCAACTTTAATATAACTTGCCCTGAGTTTGTTTATAGGACACTGTATAAGGTGAGGTGTCTGAACCCTTTAAGTGTGCAGTAGTGTGATAGATCCCCAAAGGGGAAATAAATATTTATTATAAGTATTATAGAAATAAAAATAGGAATATATGTCAGAGCCAAACATAGGTTGAAATCTGATATTTATTTTTTTTTTAGTCCCATAAGTGCATTATTGATGGGGTTTCATGTCTGTTCTCATAGACATGGAGGCTTCATATGCTGAATATGAGGAGTGGTCAGAAGAGCCAATTCCAGAAACCACAATCAAGAATTACAAAAAAGCTCTACAGCAGCTGGAGAAGTGCAAACCCTACGAAGAGGCACTGGTAATGCTGCTATTACACCTTTCCTTAAAACTAAGAGTGAATTGCTCTGGGGTGATTTATTTTTTCACATATTATTAGTTTTCTAGTCCCAGAGACAGAGCAGCTGAGGGTTGCTGGGGGACTTGTTGAGCTGTGAGCAATGGGAGGCACAAGAAGCCTCACAACTGGGAATACTGGAAATTATTGAATCTGTTGAGTGTGTCAGGCCACCCTCAGGTGCACATGAGTGTTCCAGCTGTTTTTTCCAGCACTGAGGAATAACAGGTAGGGATCTGAGTGGTTTTAGAGCAGGGTGGTGTTCAGAGGTGTATGAAAATCAAAAGCTGCTGATGTTTAGAGGCAAATTTCTCATTTGAAATTTTACACAAGACCTGCTCTGGGGAGCAGCTGAACTGTTTGAATTGTGTTTTATTTAGGAATTTAATGTTTTGTCTCCCTGTTTGTTTCCCAGCTGGGTGCTGAAACACCAAAGCTGGCAGAATACCAGGCTTACATTGATTTTGAAATGAAAGCAGGTGATCCAGCTCGCATTCAGTTGATCTACGAGAGAGCTTTGGCTGAGAACTGCCTTGTCCCAGATCTCTGGGCACGCTACAACCAGTATTTGGTAAGGAAATAAACCTAAAAATAAGGAAACTGTGTGCAGTTTTATTTCCCTGGTTTGTTTGTTTTTTAATCTCAGTGGCTGACAAACAGCCAGTAAGTTCTGCTTCAGTCTTGTCCTTTAGTCTTTAAATTCTTCAGAAACTGATTTTTCTCCTCACCTTTGCTTTCCTCCTGTTTTTAGAGGTGCGTTTATTAATCACATGAGCGTTTGAACACTTTTTTTTTCTCGAGCTGTGTATTCTCTCTGCAGAATTAAATGTTTTGGGCATCGAGCTCCAGCTGTACTGGAGCAAACCCAGCTGTTCAGCCCATGTTTCCATGGGGTTAGTGCAGTCTGAAACTGATCCTGAGCTCCAGAGGCAGGACAGAAGGTGGCTGGATTAAGGGATCAGGGTGACTCCCTGCAGGAGGCTCATCCAGGCCCAGTTGCTCCGTCATCTCTTTATCTTCCCAGCTGGAGACAGCAGGTTGCAGGTGGAACAGCACCTGCATCAGTAGGCTGTGTGTGCTCCCTCTTTTATATCCTTTCTTCTCCTCTTAACATTCCAGCTGGGAATTTAAAATTTAACATAAACATTATATTTATTTCAGTGGCAGAAAACACCTCACTGGTCTGGTAGTTCTGATTGTGTAGCTCATTTGTTCCCTGGATTTTTAGGAATATATAATTTGAAAAACCCAGCTCAACTTTTCAAATACAAAATGAAAGTGCCTTTTTTTTTTTATTATTTTTTTTAAATGCTGGCTCTTTATAAGCTGGGATTTGGCTCAGATGGTCTCTCTGGCTGACAGGAACTTGAACTTTGTTGTGTGATTCTTCCAGGACCGGCAGCTCAAAGTGAAGGAGTTGGTTTTATCCGCCCACGACCGCGCTGTCAGGAACTGCCCCTGGACAGTTGGGCTGTGGATTAGGTACCTCCTGGCCATGGAGAGGCACAGGGTGGATCACAGCATCATTTCTGGTAAAGAAAGGCCATCTCAGCAAAACTTCTTTATGGTTCTGCCCTCTGAATAACCTGTGGCAAGTGGGACTTGCAGGGTTCGTTTCCGCCTGCTGCAGTCTCAGAGCTGCTGCCGCATACAGCGGGTGCTTCTAGGGCTGCTTTTGGTGAGCAGCTCTGAGCAAGCAATGACCAACTTAGAATGAACATTTCTGAGTTAAACTGGCTTTAAATCCACTTCCTAAACCAATTTGCTGTGTAAAATTTCTTGTCTTTTCCTGTTTTCCCAGAAACCAGTGTTGTATGTGTATATATTGTGTTATCACTGCAGTTTTCTAATTTTGACAATGGGAACTAATTGTGTTTGGGTTTTCTCCCCTGTTTTCTTTCAGAAATGTTTGAAAAAGCCCTGAATGCAGGTTTTATCCAGGCAACAGACTATGTAGAGATCTGGCAGGCGTATCTGGATTACCTGAGAAGAAGGGTGGATTTTACACAAGGTCTGTACGATAAATGTGGGAATAAATATTTAAACTGTTTCCTATGTACTTCTCTGAAACAGTGGTATTACTGTTAGTTTTTTTTGTTTGCTTTTTTTTTTTTTTTTTTAATAGTATTTTAATCTTTCACAGAAGTTACTTTCTGGCCAGTTAGTGTCTATAAAACACATGAATTTAATTGGTTTAAAGTAGCTCCTTGCTGGCAGAGTAGATTGTGCTGTTGCAAAACTGCCCTGCCTTGTATTTTTGATACCTGATGGTTTTTTATTATGCATGTAGTGAATTTTACTACTAATAAAATAATAATAGCAATAATAAGAAGTAATAAATTTTATTTCCCCCCCCACTACCCACTGAAATAATTGTGGGTGTTAACAAAAAAGTTTTAGTGGATGAGAAATTAAAATGAATTATTATTTTAAGATAATTCTTTCTTTTTTTTTTTTTTTCTCCCCTAAAGACTCAAGTAAAGAGCTGGAGGAGCTGCGCTCTGCCTTTGCACGTGCTGTGGAGTACTTGAAACAAGAAGTAGAAGAGAGTGAGTTAAATCATCCAATATCTCCTTTTCTCTTGTTCAGAATAATTTTTATAAGGCCAGTTCTCCACACAATGTTTAACTTGTCTTCAAGGGTCTTGAACATCTTAAGAAAGCTCCAGATATGCATTTCAACTCCACGGAGAACTTGTTTAATAAACACTTTATTTCCAAGAGCCAAGTACAACAGTCTTTGTTTTTATTCCTAGGATTCAGTGAAAGTGGAGATCCATCCTGCACCATCATGCAGAACTGGGCCAGAGTTGAGGTGAAGTTTCTCTCTCTGTATTTAAATTACTGAACTAGATAAAACTGATTGTTTTAACATTCCAGCCAAGTAGAAAATTCCTTTTCTACTTTGGAATTTTGTCTGGATTGCTTCAATGAGTAAGTGTGCTGGTGCAGTCACTACAAGTGGATGTTTTATTTTCCTTCCTTTGCCACAAGCTCTTAGGAATTGGGATAAATCGTGTTACCTGTCAGATCAGGTGAATCCAGCTTCGGTCTCCTAAGCATTTCCCCTCTTCCTAAACACAAACTCTCAGTCTGGGAGAAGAGCTGGAGTGCTCTACTAGGGACATTCATCAACAGCAAAAGGAAAAATTCAGAAGCAACTGTCCAGTATTTTTTTGTAATGACAACAAAGAAATGTATGTGGGAGCCAGAACGAAGGCAGATATTTGAGGAGGGCAGGGAAGTATTATTGAGGAGTAGGATTGATCTAAGGATCAGGTGTATCTTCCTGGGTCTGTCTGCATCATCTGTGGTCTTCTCTTGGTTTGAGTGCTGGGGTTTAATGGTGTTGAACAAATAATCCTAAATGATATTGGGTATTTTGGGTGCTCTGTTGCAGGCCCGCCTGTGTAACAACATGCAGAAAGCCAGGGAGCTCTGGGACAACATCATGACTAAAGGAAATGCCAAATATGCAAACATGTGGCTGGAGTACTATAACCTGGAAAGGTAAGAGCTTGGCTGGGGGGGAGAGTTAATTCCCTTTTAATTTCCTCATCTGTGTGAGGCAAAGCTTAGCTTGGCACGGGTTTGCTCCTTTTGGGTTTGGAGGTTCTTGGAGCGGCTCTGCCGTGTGTTCCAGGAGCGCTGCAGCACCAGTGTGAAGTGGGAGCTGCTGGGGAAGGAGGGGGAAGGATTTCATGGGTGTATCAGCTGTGTTGTGGCCCTGCTGTGAGGTTTGGCCCCTGAGTGCCCTCCCCTCCTGCAGAGCCCACGGGGACACCCAGCACTGCAGGAAGGCCCTGCACCGCGCCGTGCAGTGCACCAGCGACTACCCCGAGCACGTCTGCGAGGTGCTGCTCACCCTGGAGAGGATTGAAGGTAATTAATTGGCTCAGAGAAGGTAATTAATTGCCTGCACCTCATCTCATCTTACCCAGCCTGGTTAATGTGTGATGACACGGTGAATTTTGATCCGGTGTTTTTGTGCTCACTTTCCTTTCACTGCTGTCCTGTACACACACGGCTCTGTCTTCTTTCCTTCTCTTCTGGCCTGACTTGGAGCCTGCTGAAATTACTGGATTTTTCCATGCCCTTTTGGAGTGTCATATTCTAAATGAGGGGTTTCTGCTCTGCTTGGCTCCTGTTTTTTTCTTTGAAGCTACTCGTTCCAGTTAAAATTTTCATGTGGTTAGAGCAATTTCCATGAATTCAATCACTCTTAGTTTTCCAGAATTGTGTTTTTGAACTATGAGAGAGTTAACATGTGACTTTTTAAATTATTTTCACTTTATCCTTCAGGAACACTGGAAGACTGGGATGCAGCTGTTCAAAAAACAGAGAACAGATTAGCTCGAGTTAATGAGCAGAGAGCAAAGGTCAGAACTTTGTGAGCTACCAAAGCAGTTTATACACCTCAATTAAGATCATGCTTGTCTGAATGTCAGATTTCTCGTGTTACTTCCCAGCCTGAATTGTCTTAAAGCCTCAGAACTATTGATTTTTGGTTTAAAACTATGGTTAACAACCTCTCTTGATGCTTTTCATCTTTCCCCTTTTGACCCTTGGGTGGATTCAAGAGTGCTGTGCACTCCAGGAGAACTGGGACAGCAAATAACTGAGATTGTGCTTTAAATGATGTTCCCATTAGTGCTGTGGTTAATGTAGCTCAGGAGAAAACCCTCTGGGTCCAGTGCTCCGGAAAATGCTCTGCAATCTGCAGTCACTGAAAAAAAAATAAATTAATAAATAAACCTTACCTCTTTGTAGGCTGCTGAGAAAGAAGCTGCTCTGGCAAAGCAGGAGGAGGAGAGAGCTGAGCAACGAAAACAGGCTCGGGCAGAAAAGAAAGCTTCCAAAAAGGCTAAAAAAGCCAGGATTGGAGACAAGCGCAAGGCAGATGATGAGGATGAGGGGGAATGGGGACAGGAAGAAGGTAAAAATAAAACAAAGTTAAAATCTCAGACCTCTGGTGAAGGGGGTATTGTTGGTTTGTGTTAGAGGCAGATGAGGATTAATTGCCATCACTCGTGTCTTCAGAGCTGCTGTGCTTTCAGGGCTTCTCTCTCCTGGCAGGTCTCTGTTGTGGTAATGAAATGAAAGCAAAGCTAAATGTTTTTTTGACCAACAGAAATACCTGTTTTTAAGAATTCTAGAATTTTCTAGGCTTTTCTTATTTTGCAAAAATATTTTTGCTTCATTTTTTTTTAAAGTCATTTTTCTGACTCATCATATGATGCCAAGCCACGTGTGTAAATTGGGTTATTCACTATTGCAGCAGACTCTGGGAAGTTGATAGCAGAAGACTTTAATAGGTTGCAGCCCCTGGGAGCTTTGGGAGCTTTTAGATTTTCTTTTTCTAAAAAAAAAAAAAAAAATCCCATTAGACAAAGAAAAAGAACATGAATCAGCAACTGTCAGTTGTAACTGACTGACAAAAGGAACAGATATTCCTGTTGCTTTCATCTAAAGCTGTCTTGGTGGAATAATCTGTCATTATTTGTTATTTAAAACCTTTTTATTTTGTGTTTTTTGTGTGACCAAAAATACAATGACATTTCCAAGCTGCACGGTGGGAATGGAGGACACAGTAGTTTCAACAGTGAAGGAAACGAGGTAATTTTTTTCTAATAAGGTTTTTAATTTCATTATTTAGAGCTACCCAGCAAGAGGCACAGGGGAGAGGGTGATGGTGTGCTTCCTGAGGAAGACATGGAAGTGGAGACCGGGCTATTTGGGAGAAGTGCCCCTGCCAAGCCAGATGGGCCAGCAAACCCCAAGGAAAAGGCCTCGACCAGTCGGAAGGACATCCCCAAAGTGTTCCACGACAGCAGCAAGGATAAAGTCACTGTGTTCGTCAGCAACCTTGCCTACACCATGGCTGAGCCGGAGGCGAAGCTGAGGGAGCTTTTTGGGAGCTGTGGGGAGGTGGCAGAAATCAGACCAGTGTTCAACAACAAGGGCACCTTCCGGGGCTACTGCTACGTGCAGTTCAAGGAGGAGGAGGCAGCTCTGCAGGCCCTGGGCCTGGATCGCACGGCTGTGGAGGGAAGGCCCATGTTTGTGTCCCCGTGTGTGGACAAGAACAAGAACCCAGACTTTAAGGTAAAGTTTTACTGGCTCAGGTTGCACGGTGGGTCTGCAGAGGAGCTGGTGGAGGGTGTTGTGTCCAGAGCGCTCACAACCCATGAATTCGTGTTGTGCTACTTTGGAATGGTCAAACAGGGAGATTTGCATCTTCCCTTACTTTGCCATAAACAAGGACTGGCATCAATTTATTTAAAGCTGGCAGAAATCTGCTAATTTGGGTAGTTGTGGATCCTTTCCCACTGAGGATATTCCAGGATTATCTGTGACTGTCCTCATTGTGAAGGAGATGTGGATGTTTAGAAGCATTTACTTGTATTGTAAGTCCTTGGAGTATCCCTGTGTTTATATGGAAATATCTTCCAAGATGCCACTCCTGGCTTTAAGGTAGTTTTGGATCTCACAGATAATCAAATACTCTGATAACTTTTAGGGGATATAAGACTGAAATCCTTGGAGTCTCTGACTGGTTTATAACTAACATCCTTTTTGTTTCTGCAGGTTTTCAGGTATAGCACTACCTTGGAGAAACACAAACTGTTTATATCTGGTTTGCCGTTTTCCTGCACTAAGGAAGAGCTGGAAGAGGTGTGTAAAGCACATGGGAATGTGAAAGACATTCGGCTGGTTACCAACAGAGCTGGAAAACCCAAGGTAGGCATCCTTAATGCACTCTTTATTTTCAAGAAATCCTTCAAAGAGAAGCTTGTCATGAAGTTTGGCTACAAAATGTTGTTTTTATCAAGTTGCCAGTGTGGCTTTGCATTGAAACTTAGGGAAATGCTTGGATTTATACAGCCCAGGGTGTCTGTGCTGATAAATAACTAAAGAGGGAAAGTGGAATTTTTTCAAAATACTTCTTAAATGGCACAAGAAAAATGGGGTGGAGGGGGAGATGTTTACAGCACTTTCAGTACAGTAAAAACAGGTATTTGCAAGTCTGCAAAAGATTTTAGAGTAACTGAGTAGATCAGGTTCACCTGGTGCAACCAATTCCCATCCTCCCTTTCTTCAGTTCCTGGAGGCTTTTGTTCCCCACATCTGCTGCAGTCAGAGATTTGCCAGTGAGAAATGAGCCATCTCTGTCTCACAGGGCTCAGTATTTCCATCCTGGAATAAATGACTCCTTGTTAAATAAGTGATTCTAAACCAGCTGCTGCTCTGCCAAAATTCCACCTGACACCTGGGCTGGGTCTGTGCTGGGCCCTGCTCACAGGTGCCATCCTGGGGATGCTGTGCATGTATTCAAATGGATTTTCTAGCCCTTGGCACCATCTCAGGGGCTGTTCCCGTTTCGTGCACACCTTGTAACAAGTGCTCTCATGTACCCCAAGTCCTGCCATCCATGCTCTGAGCTCAGTTTGAGCTGGGATTGGGGCTAAACCACACATAAATGTGCTTAGGGAATGTTACGTAAACCCTGATGTATTTCCTGTGAAACTGGATAATCTGAAAATGCAGCTTAAGGGCTTGAATGTCATTTGAAAGCATGACAGCAGTGAGAGGTGATGCCTCCCAGCCAGTGTCCCTCATTATATTCCATTATATTTATTTTAATAGGATTTGTGGGCTGGTATTTTTTTCTTCCACAAATGAGGGCATAATGAATGAGAATGAAGAAATTCGGGTTGTGAAAAGAATTTTTTTTTTAGAAGAATACTGGAACTCTGAGCCACGTTTAGCTTTGCCTTCTGTATGATTTCCTTTCAGTTGGCCCAAATGACTTGTAAAACACTGGAGATACAGAAGCACCAAAACTAATGTAGGTTATTTCTTTTCCTTATTTAGGGCCTGGCCTATGTGGAATATGAAAATGAAGCCCAGGCCTCCCAGGCTGTGCTGAAGATGGATGGTCTGACAGTGAAGGACCACGTGATCAAGGTGATGATCAGCAACCCCCCTCTCCGGAAGCTGCCCGAGGCTGGAAGGGCCTCCACATTCCCAGCACCTCGACAGGTTTATGGAGCGTAAGTGTGAGGGAGGAGGGGGCTGCTGGCACTGCTGGGAAAGGAATTGCTGGGTTTCTTGGACACTAAAACTTAGGAATCCCATCTGGAATATGTACCTTAAGGGTACCTTAGAAAGAGGAGGGAGAGGGACTTTTTATGTAGGCAGCTACTGACAGGACGAGGGGGAATGGTCTCACACTGCCAGAGGGGCAGGGTTAGATGGGATAATAAGAAAGAATTCTTGGCTGTGAGGGTGGTGAGGCCCTGGCACAGGTTGCTGAGGGCAGCTGTGGCTGTTCCATCCCTGGAAGTGTTCAAGGACAGGACTTGGAGCAGCCTGGTCTAGTGGAAGGTGTCGAGGAAAAGATTTTTCTTCTTTATCAATAGAAACAGGTCTGTAGTGATGAGAGTATCAGGCATTGGCCACTACCTTGGATCCAGTGCTGGCACCTGATGCCCTCATAACCTCCACATCCTCTCATTCTGGAGAGCCAGCCATTGCTCAGAGTGAGCATTCAGGCTGCTCTTCCATCTTTTGGAGTGTTCCTGTGTTGTAGGTGCCCTGTGGATGAACAGAGCTTCAACTCCTGGGGACCGTCAGGCAGTTGTTGTCTGCCAGAACTTGGCTCTGTGTTTCAAAGTCACCCACTGAAAGCTTTGCACTGCTTATTCCTGAAACAAATGACAGGAATAACATTTAAATGAGAGTTCTTCATAATGAACAAAGTCCTTGTTGTTTCCCCAATTTAAAAGAGTGTGTTTAAACGGGATATTTTTGCCCTCCAGGCGAGGCAAGGGAAGGACACAGCTGTCCATGATGCCCCGAGCGTTGCAGCGTCAGAGCAACCCCGTGGCCAAGGCTGAGAACGGGATGGTCCAGAACTCACCAGCAACTTCATCTGAGTCCCCTGCAGAGCCTAAAAAGATGTCCAATGCTGATTTTGCCAAGATGCTACTGAAAAAGTGAGCAAAAAGTCTTCAATCAGCAGGTCTGGTACAATGTGAAATGCCTTTATGGAAGCCATGTTGTGTCCTTATGCTGGCAAGGAGAGAAAGCCTGTCACAATCATGGAAATACTGTTCTGGACTGCTGCATTCATAGGATCAGTGTAGGATGGCACAAATCCAGGTAGTTTTCCTCTAAAGAGCAAAGAGTTATACTTTTGTTCTGGTAAAATGGCGTTCTATGATTCCTCATATTGAGGGTAACGAGGGGGGCAATGTTTCCTGTCCAGCTTGGATGCCACGTGGAGTTTTTTTTTTGAGTACTTTCCAAAACTATTTCTCTTTCATTAACGAATGAGATGCAATGTGAGACCCTTGGCAAGCCCCACTGGTCAGCTCAGATTGTGACTGCAGACATTCTCTCTGGCAACAAGCCCATTTTCCACCCCACCCCACGCACGCAGGGACAGTCATCTCCTTCCATGCAGAGTCCAATGGCAGATGCTCCAACTTCACCACAATGGCCTATTTTAGTATTGGGAGAGTTTCTATACATATGTGTGTATATGTAGATACCCAGATATACATATATATGTATTCAGTTCATGTTCTGTTCCAGTTGACCTGTTTTTTATATGGTGTATTTGTTAAAAGACATTCTGATAATTATTTTTAAGTGTCATGAGCTAATCTTTAGATCTGGTAGTTTTTGTTTCCCATGAAATTGTTAGTGCTGTTGCTGAGGACCATATTTTTTGGTTGGTTTTGTTAGCTAGCTCATGTGTCTTTTTGCAGGTGGTTTCTGTATGGTTTTGTACAAATGTGAAGTGCAAGCTGACGTTTCTTGGTTTATTAAACTCAAGTTCTCAAAGGTTTTCTATAAATACTGTTGCTTTTGTTTAAATGTGGGTGTTGGAATTGCACTTATCCCCTGGCAGCTGGGTAGTGGTGGTGTACCTCACCTCAGGTGTGCTCAGATAGTGTCACTCATACCTTCTAAGCAGCTCATTCCATCTGCTCTGAATATCCTGAAATCAATAATCACCTCAGACTTTCCAAGAATGTGGGGTGATCTTGGATAGAAATATTCCTGCTTGTCAACTCCTATTCTAGAAGTCACCACATGTAGGGGTGGATGTGAGGGGAGACCCCAATACCAAGTTCACTTGTACCACACAAACACTGCTGCAAATAAACACTATTTTCTGTGCTGATTTCACTTGGCTTTACTTTGAAATGATGAGTCTGGTCATGATGTCACAGGGCTGAGGGAGCCAAGATCTGCACCACAGGCCTTCCTCCTCCACAGCCACTTCCTTCGCTGCAGCAAAGTGTTCTGAGAACAACCTATTCCAAACAAAGACTTTAATATTAAAATAGTTTATTAATCTGTTACTAAAATAACATTTCCCCCCACCCCCTCCCACAGCTCTAAAGTGCAGATTTTATTCATTCTCAGGTTGCACTACAAAAATAAGCACGCTTTGTAAGGACAGAACACCCTTCCTCAGGTATTGTCTGCTTTTCCTGGCAGCAGGGACCAGAGAACCCCCAGTCTGATCCTGCTTTTTGCTTGTACAAAATGTGTCCTAAGTCCCTGGCAGGTAAGAGAGAGTTAAAAGGGAAGAAAATTGACCCTGGCCTGGGACAGTCTAAACAGCTTTTGTAAAGGAGTTAAGCTGAACAGCACCCTAAACTGGGATTTTTAAATGGAATTTCTCCAAACTTGGAGGTGATGGGATCAATGCTGCTGTTACACACCTGGCAGGTGGGGGGAGGGAGCTATTCTGGGGGTGATTTTGCCTTAAAAAAAACAAAGATAAAGTGATTCTTTGAACTGCTCAGCAGTTTCCAGGTACTGCACCAACTGCCACTGCACCAGAGAGAGGCCTCGAGTGATTCTTGCCCCAGTTATTGCAGTAATAATGTAACCTAATGATTAATTGTGAAAGCTCCCTGATGTAGGCTAAAGAAACTGAAGGCTTTGGCACATTTTGTACACACATTGTCACCGAACTGGCACAGCTGCTGTCTCCTGGTTATGTCTAACAACTTTTTCTGCCCACAGCTTTGCAGGCACAAGCTCCTTTAGACCCTGAAGTGAAATGTCTGAGGACAGTTGTGCTTTCCCAGGGCTCCTGTTCACTGAGGTGAGGCCTGGGAGCACCAGGGAATCCCTCCCCCTGCAGTAAGTCAGAGCTTTTCTCCTCCTGTTCCACTCCCACCACCTGTAATCCTACACCAAATCCTTCCCACTTGTACAAAACTGGCCCCAGGAAAGGCAGCTGAAAGTAAACATGTGAAGTGCTACAGAAATAGGAGGGGAGAGGTGGCTTTGAAGTGGAGTTCAGCCTCTTTCCTCCTCAGTACCTGTGTGACTGACAGGAAAGGGTCTGATGGACACAGCTGGGAGAGTGCTGTTCCTCCAGGGATGTGTTTTGGGGTGGTTTTGACCAACAGGGACGAGGTAACACAAAAATAAACTGAGTTTAGACTTTGCCAAGCAGCTCCTTGCCAAGGTCAGACATTGCAGTAACTGCCTGGGTGAAGGGTTGTGATTGAAGCAGCTCCTCAAAGCTTAACTTTAAGGAGAAATTAAATCCTAGTTCATCTTTTTGAGCCTCTCTGCCACCTCTCCCCCTCCTCCTTCCCGTAGCACAAGCAACTTCTAGTGCACAGTCGACATCAACAGGTCTCGTTCCATCTCGGCGTAACGTATATAAATAAATTATATTAATTTAATCCAATGTAAGACACTTTAAATAAAGGAAATGCTAAAGAGTGACACCTCCTGTCCAGTTATTCCCAGCAGGAACACTGAGTGGCTTGGAGTTCTGCTCTCCCATGGGTTCACCGGCTCCTGAGCGTCAAGTCTTGACGGGGATGGTCTGTTTGCAGCCAGCAGTGGTTCCCCCCGCCTCAGGCAGGCCCACAGAGTACTCGGTGGTGGCGATGAGCAGCATGTCCAGGGTGGTCTCGGTGCACTTGGCGATGAAGCGGATGAAGGGCCTCACGTCGCCCTCGTTGGCCACCTCCAGGACGTGGTAGTACTCGGCGCGCTGCTCCTTGCGGATGGTGATGGGCGGGTACCCCGCCTGCATCAGGATCAGGTTCATCAGCAGCCGCGAGGTCCGCCCGTTGCCGTCCACGAAGGGGTGGATGTAAACCAGCTTGTAGTGGGCCAGGGCAGCAAACTCCACGGGGTGGAGCCCCATGGCGTCCTCCGAGTTCATCCACTGCACCAGCTCCCGCATCTGCTTCTCCACGTCGCGCGGGTGGGGCGGGATGTGGTGCCCCACGAAGACCTGCGTGGTGCGGAACCGCCCGGCCTCCACGGGGTCGGCGTAGCCCAGCACGCGCCGGTGGATCTCCAGGATGTCGGCGATGGTGACGGAGCCGATGCACGACACCAGCGTGGTGTTGACGTACTTGAGGGCCGCGTGCATCCCGATCACCTCGTTCTGCTCCACCAGGCTCTTCCCCGGCACCGCGTACCTGGTCTCGATGATGTGCCGGATCTCGGAGAGCGTCAGCGTGTTGCCCTCGATGGCCACGGTGTGGTAGATGTGGTGGTAGTAGGATTCCTCCATGACGCGGCGGAGGGCGGAGTTGCCCTTGGGGATGGCCATCACCTTCCTCACCTTGCTGTCGATGATGCTGAAGTACCTCTGGTCGATCTCCTCCACCAGCGGCAGCGTCCGGCCCCGGTTGCTCAGGGCCTTCTCGTTGTGGGGGGAGATGGTCAGTGCCTTGGAGTACAGGTAGTCGGCCTGGAGGATGTCCTTCTCCTCTTCGGAAAAGATCCCAAACTCGTTCAGGGCGTCCACGTAATCTGGGTCCATTTTGAGGGCGTACAGGAAGAGCTTGTGGGCCTTCTCCCGCTTCCCCTGGCGCTTCATCTCCAGGGCCTGGTTCAGAGCTGCCCTGGCTTCCAACTTCACCTCTGGAATGCAACAAAAATGGTTAGAGAGCAGGGTGGTGGATTGGGCTGAAAATGCTCTGGACTGAAAAATTCTAGAGATCTGGACTGCATGATTCTTGTGGGTCCCTTCCAACTCAAGACCTTCCATGATTCTATGACCATCACTCTTCACTGATCTAAAAGTTAAAACCGGTCTCTAAGAACCGGAACAGAACTTGTGTTCCAGCCTTTGCCAGGCTACAGTCACAGAGGTTTGTGCCACGTCTCCAGGCCGAGCACGAGGCAGCAGAGCCATTCCTGGCAGGAAGTGTGGTGAGGCAGGACCTGTGAGCAGCTGGCTCAAGGTGGCCAAAGCTGTGTAGCCATTCCAGCCAAACTCACTCTGGCCACCAAACTACTTCATGTGGGAGGACACAATGTCTCAAATACATCCTCTTGGCATTGTTTTAGGTGAAATTATAACACTTAACGTTGTTGTGTTGGCTGCTACCAGCACTTCTGTTTGTTTACTGAACTATCCAACATTTTCCCAGCAGTAAGAGCTTTAATACAAACAAAGAAAAAGTGCTGGAATCATAATTCCTTTGAGTGTTTTCCAAATTAACATCCTGGCTGATAAAGGCCACGACTGCAGCCTGTTGTTGCCTGAAAGGCTGTTCTATGCCAGCCAGGATTTCAGGATTAATGCTGTATATCCCAGATTCCTGTGTATTAAAACACCTCTCTGTGTTCTGGTTACCTCCACAGGACTTACTAGTACTGAAAACACGAGGAAAAACCTCAGAGAGACAGAGTGGCGAGGAGGAAACGCTGGCACAGAGCCCTGGAATGCAGTCATGGAGCTGCTGAGGGCCTGCTCCACCTCGGGGGCATTTCCAGCTGGTGTTCACTGCAGGTGGCAGTGAGAGCTCCTTGCCATCATGGGCTGGTGTCACTCCCATCGTGGGCTCCAGGAGAACGCCAGGTAGGGGATGAGATCTCCAGATTGGGGTTGTTTTACACAATAACTCACAGAATAGCTGGGGTGGGAAGGGACCTCTGGAGACTACCCAGTCCAATCCCCTGCCAAGGCAGGGTCCCCTGGAGCAGGTGACACAGGGACGTGTCCAGGGGGGTTTGGAATGTCTCCAGCGAGGGAGATTCCACAGCATCCCTGGGCAGCTGTTCCAGGGCTCTCCCACCCTCCAGGGAAAGATGTTCTCGTGTCGAGGTGAGTTTTAGTTTGTGGCCATTGCTCTGCCACTGGCACCACTGAACAGGGGCTGGCACCATCCTCTGACACCCCTAGGGTGTTCAGATATTTGTATGGATTGATGGGATCGCCTCTCAGTCCTCTCTTCTCCAGACTAACCAGGCCCAGCTCCCCCAGTCTCTCCTCACAGAGATGCTCCAAACCCCTCATCTCGGTGGCCTCCCCTGGACACTCTCCAGCAGCTCCTTGTCTCTCCCTTGTACTGAGGGGCTCCTCTGTCCCCCTGCACCCCCCAGCACCCCCTTACCTGGGGAGGCTTTTCCCTTGAGCACCAGCAGCTCCAGCCCCTGGGAGGTGACGCTCAGCTCCGTGCTCTGTCCCGAGATCCCGGGCATTCCCGAGGGGCCCAGCTTGCTCCTCAGGAAGGCGATCCCCCTGAGCAGGGCGTGGCACTGGTTCTCCACGGCAGCGAGGGGGAGCAGCAGCATCACCAGGGAGCTGAGCAGCAGCACCAGCACGGCCGCCCAGCGCACCCGCACCCAAAGGGTCACCCACTGCAGCTCCGGGTCCGTCGCCATCGCCACGAGGTTCATCCTGCCTCCAGCACGACCGCCGGGAGCATCCCACCTTCCCACTGCTCCCACCTGGGAACACACACACGCGGCTTCAGCCAGCGCTCCGCGCCACCGGGAAGGGTTGCTGTGAGCACTCGTGCTCGGGGCTTGTCACAGCTACGGGGTGGGGGGTGGTTGGTTGTCCCAGGAATCCCCATCCCTTTCCCTGCCGCGCCCCGGCACATCAGGGCAGTTCCCAGAGTCCGTGTGGAATCCTCCGCGCGTTACTGTGACAGCACGAGCACGGGGGTGCCCGGGAGCAGGGTGGGCTCTGCAGGGATCAAGGAGCTTCCCCCAGACCCCCTCAGCCCCCCAGGCCCGAGGCTGAAGCCTCTGGGTTGGGGGCCGAGGGGATCTGGGGGAAGGCTCTTCCTCCACAGAGCCCCCATGTCCCCCTGTCCCCCTGTTCCCCTCCAGCACCGCTCCCACCTCCGGGGCTCCCTCCCCACCCTGAACCCCCTCCTCCCCGGCTCCCCTAAGCCCGGGACCCCCAATCCTCTCCAATCCCACCCGGCACCTCAGCCCTCCCCCGTCCTGCCCGGTCCCTTCAGGTTCCCCGCGGGTCCTCCCTGCCCGGGACGCTGTTCCTGCCCCGTTCCCCTCCCTCCGGTGCCCAGGGGTCCCCCCATATCCCCCCAATCTCCCCCCGTCCCCCCTCACCTCCGCCGCCCCCGCCGCGCCCGCTCCCGGCTACAGCGGCTCCGCCCACACGAGCCCCGCCCCCGCGCCCTTCCATTGGCTGCGCCTCCCTCTCTCTCCCTTCCCATTGGCTCCCGCAGCGGACGCTCCTCCCCTCTCCTTCCTGCAGCTTCTTCCGGGTGGCACCGCACCCCGGGCGCGGGAGAGGCTCGTGGAGGGCGGTGACTGGCGGGAGCGTACGTCAATCATATGTATGACAGCCAATAGGAACGAAAGATGGGGAGAGGGAGGGGCTTTTGCCATATAAGGGCAAGGCGTCCCTGTTGCTACGCGATGGGCGCGTGGGGCGCGCTGGTTATTCCAGTGTTTGTTTCCATGGAAAAACGCCTTTTTTCTGCTGGATACTGAGTTGTTGTAGCCCATTCCAGGCCTTTCTGGCAAAATTGCTCCTTAAGTGTGACCTTAAGAGTGTCAGCAGCATCGTAACTTGGTGCTCCACACCCGCTGGAGACCAGGAATAGGGAGAAACTGGACAAAAGCTGAAGGAAAAGGGACTATTTTAAGGAAATAACTGGTAACTCCCCAAGATTTTGGCATCGAGCGAGGTAATAAGGTATTTCTTTACCAGATGCTCACACAGCAGATCATCACCAGCAGAGGAAAAATTATTTGTCAGGAATAAATTGGGGCAATTTGAACTGTATTTCAGAGGCTGAGGGGAGACTCATTGGGGTCTGCAGCTTCTCAGGGACAGGGCGGGATTGTTGGGGTGTCCTAGGCAGGACCAGGATGATCCCTGTGGGTCCCTTCCCACTCAGGATATTCCATGATTCTGTGAAACCAAACCTTTTAGAGGATGTTGTTTCCATGGTCTCTTTGCCTGGTGCAGTCCCAACACTGAGGACAAGCTGCCTTTGGGTCCAAATAATCGAGGAACACAATACCAGTGCTCAGGTAAGAGCCCGGAGTTGGGAATGCTGTCCCAAAGAGCCCAGAGTTGGGAATGCTGTCCCAAAGCATGGCTGCTTCCCACGCACAGCATCCTGATCCATGTGCTGTCCTTACTCCATTCTGCTTCCTCTGCACGTGGAGTTTTCCAGAGAAATCTTCCTTCTCATGCTCGATTTCAGTGGGAAAGGCAGGATCCCTGTCTGGGAGCTGGGGCTCTCTCGGATGTTCACTGATTTTACCGGGACTGACAAAAGCAGCTGGATGGACTCGGCTCAACCAACATCCCAAAACCAGCCTGACAGCACCTCAGCTCCGGGATCTCCACAGCAAATGGAGCCCAGGGCCATCCCTGCAGCACTGAATCCCTGCCAATTCCAGCCATTTGGAGCCTGCAAGAACCTGGAAGTGCTGGGAGGGAACTTGGGGGATAATCAGCATTTCAAGGATGAGCAAATCTCTCTTCACTCCCAGAGGAAGCCTTGTGTGTTTTCCTCAGGCACCTAAAGCCAATTACGGAATAATTACGGAGCTGTTGATGTGTTTTCCTGTTAAAAATGGGGAGAAACATGTTTAGAATCTGTTCCCCAATGAAATCTGGTCCAGCAGAAGAGAACTACAGGGATAACCAGGAGTGCCTGGTGTCTCATCCCAGCTTTGATGCCTCTTGGGTACCCTTGGAATGGTCCAGACTGAGGTAGAAGCCAATCCCTTAGGAATGCTGGTGGCACTGTGAATCCTTGGCATTTCCACAGCTTTTCTTAGCATGGATCCAGGCCAGCTCAAGGGATTCCACAGCCAGCACATCCTACACCAGAGTTATTTATGATTTTCTCAGGGACAGGGAAGGGAGATCCCAACGGCAGGAAGGAGAAGGGCTGGGAAACGCTGGATCTGCCGCCTGGATTATCCCTCTGGGTCACCCTGGGAATTCCTGGTGTGGTTGGACACGGACGCACCAAAGGGATCCCATCTGGAGCCTGAACCTCCGAAGGGAATTTGCATTGGAAGCAGCATCCCAGAGGGATGCTGGAAGCGTTACCATGGGACAAAGTGTGTAAGAGCCTGGGTTTTATTCCTCAGTATCTGATGCCGAATCCAGTGGATTTGGGAGCAGCCGGCAGATGGCACTGACTCATCTCCTGCTCCATGGAAACATCCCAGTGGGATGCAGCCTCTCTAGGACCTTTCCACCTTCTGCCTTTAGAGGCACCGACCCACGGAAAACATATTTGAAGGTTGAGTAAGGCTCTGGCTGCCTCCTGGAACTGTTTGTACTGGGATAAAAATCGCCTTTCTGTGCTCAGGAGGTTCCTGGGATCTGCTGCTGAGGAGATAGAACAGCAGGCTTGGAGCTCGTGCTTCCCAAAGCTTGTCCTGGCTGTTGGGCTGATCCTTGGGATGATCTTCCCTGGCATAAATTTGGAAGATGTGATAAGGCAGATGCACTAATGTTGTTTCTTTCTGGCTTTCCTGGGCCACATGTTAAAGGGGAAAAAAAGTCATTCATTTTTTGCAAAAGGGAGGATATTTCTCCATTTCCAACCTCCAGTTCAGCTGAGGGTCTGGAGGTGGAGCTGCAGGCCCAGCATCCCTGGGAATTTTTCCATGCTGGGGGTCTTTTTTCTCCCCCCTTGCCTGGATTTCATTCCTTTTATTTCCTGCTTTTGGGAAGTGTCTTGCCCTTGAGTTGTTGGTTAAACCGAGACCATGGAGCATCTCTTGGGAAAGGTTCCTGGCCTGTAGGAGAGTCTTGACATCAGGAGAAGCAACTGGATTTAAAAGTGGGTTTTCAGTAGATGAACAGATGGACAGGAAAGGGATGAACTGCCTGGGAAAAGCTCAGCCAGGTCACAGCAAGGTTGTGAAAAACAGATTTGACATTCCTGGCTGTGACGTTGGCGAGCCAAAGGGAAACCACATCCCAAATCCAAGTGCAAGGCCAGAGGGATTTTTAATTACTGAGAAAAGGGAAGGATAAGCAAAAAGCAGGAGCTGGATTGAGCAGGGGTGGTTGTTGCTCCTGGCTGTGAAAGAGGGGCTAAGGGAGCCATTTACAGCTCATCTGCAAACACAAAGAGAGGGAACAGAGAGCTCCAAACAAAGCTCCGGGAGGGTGAGGAACACAAGGCTTTGTTGGATCTCCTCAGGAATAATGAGGAACCAGCTTCGAACAGATTGGTTTGTGGCACTGGGAATAAATGGACAAAAGGAGGACGTTCAGAGCTGGGCTGGGACAGAGCTGCTCTCACATCGCACCAAGGGGGGCCCCGGCAAAGCCACCCTGCAGGGTCTGGGTGTAATGAGGAAAGCAATTTAGCAGCAAAAAGGGAGTGGGGAGTCCCATCTGTGTGGGAGAAAAGCTCTTTCATTATTGCACCTGTGGTCAGAGTGGTTTTCCAGTCAGCCATGTGTGGCTGCTGGTGTGAGGGTCTGGAAGGCAGTGGGACACTCCAAAGGGAGCAGAGTGTCCGCAGGCAGGGACAGAGGTGGAACTGGCAGCGCTTGGAATTCCTCCCTCTTCTAATATTTCACAGAATCACAGAATGGTTTGGGTTGGGAACGACTTTAAAGCTCATCTCATCCCACCCCTGCCATGGGCAGGAACACCTTCCACTATCCCACGCTGCTCCAAGCCCTGTCCAACCTGGCCTTGGACACTTCCAGGAATGGGGCAGCCACAGCTTCTCTGGAAAACCTGTGCCAGGGCCTCCCCACCCTCACAGGGGAGGATTTATTTGTAATATCTAAGTTAGTGATGAGTTTTTAGTCACAGTGCTGGGAGCTGTGGAGAATGAGGAGCAAACCTAGGAAATCTTGGGAAAAAACAGTGTATTTTGTGGGAGAGAACACAGTTCCTCGTGGTACATCCTGCCCTTACTGGCTGTCCTACTTCATCCATGTGGAAGTTGAGGGCTGGAGAAAGGCTCAGTTGTGGATGTTCCCAGGGTCGATGAGGACGTTTCTCAGGGACCTCAGTCCCCTCAGTGTGGATTTCTCAGCTGTTTTACTCACAATCCCAAACTCTGTGGGAGTCCAGCCCTCAGAGGGAACCTGGGAGGGGGATGAGCCAAGTGGCTGCACACTCATCTCCTGCCTATCCTTGAGGCTGAGGTGGAAACGCTGACTCTCCCAGAGTCATTTTGGACTAAGTACCACATAGACCCGACTAATGGGACTCCATGTCAGGCAATCTGGAGATTTATTAAACCTGGGAGCTGCTGCAGGAATGATTTGCATGTCCATGACAGGAGGGAAATTGCCTCCTGGTGTCTCTCTGGGTTTTGATCCTGTGAAGTGCCGGGTGTCCCAGCTCCAGTCCCTTTAATTGATTCCCCGAGGCAGTGGAGGCCTCCTGGGATAATGAGGGCTCCCGAGGGGAAGATGCTCAGTTATCTCCTGCTTTTACCTCCCTGCTCTTCTGACTGAGTGAAGAAGGGGGAGAAATCGGCTAAAAATGAAATGTGATGTTTGTTTGCTAAAAATGAAATGAAAACTGGTGCTTGTTGAGAGGGATTTAGTGGCCATGTAGGCTCCCAATATCCATCCCCCTGCACTGAGATTTCTTGATCTCTGACATGCTGGAGAGCAGGAAAACCTGCTTAGGATCCCACACAAGGATTTCTGATGGACACCCAGGGGGAAACAACGTCCTGGTCTTCCCTGCTTGTGACAAGGCAAGGGAAATGGATTCATACTGAATAAGAGGAGGTTTAGATGGGATATTGGGAAGAAATTCCTCCCTGTGAGGGTGGTGAGGCCCTGGCACAGGTTGTCCAGAGAAGCTGTGGCTGCCCCATCCCTGGAAGTGTCCAAGGCCAGGTTGGACGGGGCTTGGAGCGACCTGGGATAGTGGAAGGTGTCCCTGCCCATGGAATGAGGTGATCTTTAAGGTCCCTTTCAACCCAAACCATCCTGTCATTCTATGATTCTATGATCTTTTCCAGCTGCCAGAGGAGCAGTGGGATCAGGACATCCTGGCAGAGAAGGGTGGAGACCTCTCTTGCAGCAGCCACACTTTTTGGGGGGACCCCTTCGTGTGAGACACCATTTGACAGTCACAACTCCTCACACTTCCCATCTCCAGGGCTGCAATGTAGGACGAGGAGGCTAAAACAGGCTGAGGGTGGGTGTGCTGTGGGAGCAGATTACAAAAGGAGCTATTTTCCCTTGTAAGCTTCTCAGTTCGCCCCCTGCTTAGGTCCTGGCAGCTGTCAGAGCTCAGCAGGGCTCCCGTGGAGATTTGGGAGGGCAGGGAAGCACACTCGGAGGTGGCACTTCTTGCTGATCCTGTGGTGGCTCCAAGGCCATCTGATAGTCTTGGATGGCCTCAAGCCCTTCCCTCCTTCCCTGTTTAGATCTGGGAATGACTGGATCCTCGTTACTCTTGCCTGTGTTATTTTTCCTTGGTGATGTTCATCTGTAGGAGGTTTTTGGCTGCTGGGAATGGATCCAGCAGTGTCTGGCTGGAGCAAATTCCTCACGGGCAGCAATCCCTGTCCTGCCTGGCTTGGCCTGGGAGACCAGGGTGTCCTGGGGGCAGGATGAGGCCAGGGGAGAGGCCACCTGAGAGTGGTCTGAGTCAACCCTGTGCTGTGCAGGGATATGGAAGGACATTTTTCCTTAAAGGAAAGGGAAATTTTTCCTGCCAGGAGAGGGGACAATGCTTGGTCACCATGGCAACTGCAGCTCAGGAATGCTGGGGACACACCAGTGCCTTGGCAGAGGTGCTGGGGATGTTGCTGGAGGCCAGGATGTCCTGATCCTGGGCTAATTCCCAACATTTCAGTCCATGTAGGCTGCCTGGGAGGGGCTCTACTCCACCAGGATTTGGCAATGGGAATATTCCTGAATGCAGCCTTCAATTAAGCTCCTAAATCCCAGGAAGAGAAAGGGGAGCTCTGGAGCAGAGACCTGGGGAACCACCTACCACTTTAGTTTTGCTTCTCTATGGATCTAATTTTCCAGAGGTTCCCAGAGCCTTGGATATTCAAATAGCTCTTTCTATGTGCTGATGGTTAAAAATCCAAACCTAAGCAGGTGGATGATCCTTTATAAGTCATAAAGCACCTCTGTGGTTGGAAACAGTGAGGAGATCTGATCTGAGGGGCCCTGCACAATTGTTCCCTCAGCACCTGCACTCGGAAACCAGGCAGGAGCTGGAAAATAGGGATTTGTAAGGCAAGTGGAAGAAAAGGATTTGCAAACCTTTGCTGTTCTAGCAGAGCTCAGACACTGCCTTGGAGTTACAAAGATAGAGCATGTGTCGTTCCCAGCTTTACACAGCGCTCTGCTAATTTTCCTGCATGCTGAGAGATAAAATGGATCCTCTGGAATTCCTCCAAATGAAAACCCAGGCTCCCTCTCCCCCTGCCAGCAGGGAACAGCCCCTGTTTGTCACCAGCACCGGAACTCCACCTTTATCAGGTGCCTCCAGTGCTCCTCAAAACCGGGAGCTGTGAAACATTTCCCTGCATTTCACTACTTTGGAGATGGAATGTTAAATCTCCCAGCTGGGCTTTCTGGCTTCACCAGGCAGAGGCTGAGCTGGAGCAGGAGCCGAGTGTGGATCCCTCTGTGCTGCTGAGGTGAGCACTGTGAGGGAGCTCCCTGGGCTCTCCCTGTGCAGGTGTTGGGCTCCCTGTCCCTCCCAGAGCCCCTGCCTGCCTCTTCCCACAAGGAATGGTGCTGGAATGGGCTGCAGCAGGTCCCTGTTCGAGCTGGGTGAAGGGATGGGTGAAGCCAAGTGGTGTGTTGGTGCTCCTGCGCCAAGTCTGTCCTGGCCTCGTGGGAATCCTGTGGGATGTGGGTGCAGCCTTTTCCCAGGAATGCAACACAGAGCTGTGGAAATCAATCCAGCCCAGCTGCAACACACACACACACACACACACACGCACACACACACACACAGGGGCTGGTTCCTCCTCTGTCAGCTCAGGTGATCTGTCCAAACCTGCAGTGAGGAAGCCTTTCACTGGTGCTTCTTCCCTCATAGCCACCTCATTCCCTGTTTTCTGGCTCTCGGATCTCACCCTTGCAGCCTCCCAGGCCGAGTTCCAGCTCTTCCCTCCGTCTTTGGGCTTCCTCCTGTGTCTCGTGCTCATCTCCAGGGGCTGCAGTTCCAGCTGTTTGTAGGTAAGGTCAGCTCTTGCCAGGTGAGCCCAAACTCCAGCCCAGCGTGGTGGCACCTGGGTGAGATCAGGCCCTGCTTAGAACAGCATCTCCCATGGGAACTTCTGAGTGTTGGGATCGTCAGAGCCTCATCTTTCAGAGTTATTTTTATTTGCAGGTGTTAACCTGAGGCTCCTCTGCCATCAGAGTTTGGTGTTCCTTCAGCCATGGACTTTGTGTTCCATCAGCTTGACTTCCCAGAGCATGAACCTGCTCCCAACCAGCTTCTGCAGAGCCCAAACTTCCCCGTGTTCATATTCCTGTTATTGCACAGTCTCTGGTGACTCCCGAGCTGACAGCTGGTAAAGATGGCATGAAATTGAGTTAATTTTAATGTCTAATTTGTGCAAAGCTGAAATCAGGGTTCTGAAAGCCTTTCTTTGCCTTCTAGAGCTGACATGTCTGCTGTGTGCGCTGGCCTTTGATTCCTGCAAGTCTCTTTTCCCTCTGTTTCACCGGGATGAGCAATTAGAGCAGACGTGTGTGGTCTTTTGTAAATGCTTTAAGACCAGAGCTCAGAATGCCAGGCTGTTTGGGAGCTCCCCCAGCCTTCCCTGAATCACAGAACCATGGAATGGTTTGGGTTGGAGGAGACCTTTGAGATCATCCCATTCCACCCTCTGCCATGGGCAGAGACATCTTCCACTATCCCAGATTGCTCCAAACCTCAACCTGGCCTTGAACACACAGGGCTGGGGCAGCCACAGCTTCTCTGGGCAACCTGTGCCAGGGCCTCACCACCCTCACAGGGAAGAATTCCTTCCCAATATCCCATCTAACCCCGGCCTCCAACTGCGCCGCCCTCCTGCCGCTTTCCCTCTCCAGTTCTGATTTTTCTGACAAACCCCATAGTTTGAGCAACCCTTGGCTTGTGGAGACATTGGAGAAGCTGTGGTATTTCTTGTTTTGAAGCTTAAAATAGCCTGGAATTGGCTCTTTATGTTTCCCAGAGTCTGCTTGGCTCTCCAAACCAAAGCGAAGCCACCACGACTCGAGCGGGAATTAAAGGCCCTGGCTTGAAGTCCGTGTGTGTTTTACCGGCCCAGGACAGCTCAGGCAGGAGCTGTTCCCCTGATAAGAATTATTCTGGATCACCATAAAAGCCACATCAGCTCAAGGCTTCTTCAAGCCTCATTTTATAGTGGCTGTTAAAGACTGGAGTGAATTGCTTGGGATGATCCCCTGGGCACTGCAGGAAATGGGGAAAGTGGAGGAACAAATAAGATGAAACATGTTTTGGGGCCCTGAAAACCATCTTTAGAAAGAGCTTGGTGTGGTTATTATTATTATTTTCAGAGCAATGTTCTCTGCAAAAGTAATGTCAGGGAAATGTCTCGAGCAGCTCCCTAATTTGTGAGGGTCCCAAAGGCACAGCCTTGGGAAGGAATTGGATTTACACTTATGAAAAACAAATTACAGGCTGAGGGCTCGTTAGATAATTTGTAATAATTTATTGATCTGAGCCTGGTATGGGAGGAAATAGAGGTGGGAAAATAGCTGAGGGAACTTTATCCCCAAACACACGGGATTCTGTTACCGAAGGGGGTCAGGGAACAGTTTTTTGGTGACTCCTTGGATTTGAGGAGTTCATAGAGAGACAGAGGTGCTGGGATGGGGTTCCCATGGTTCCTCTGGGATAAAGGAGAGAATTCCCTGGCTTTGGAAGCCTGTGATAGCCTGGGAGCAAAGCAGGGTGCTGTGGGATGCTGTGCCCTGCTCCATCAGCACAGCAGTAAATCTCCCACCTGCAGATGCTGTCATTGCCTGGAAATGAGGTGTAGGGAAGATGAATCCAGGCTGTCCTTGGAGACATAGAGTGACAGGCAAAAGGGTGATGGTGTGAGGGAATGTTCCACCAGAAATAAGGAAAAACCCCTTTGCAGTAGGGGAGTCACCCCAGGTCAGGGGTGAGAGCAGTGATGGGATCTCCATCTTTGGGATGCTCAGACTCACTTGGAGAAGATCCTGAGCTGCCTGCTCAGACCCAACAATCTCCAAGGCCCCTTCCAACCTCAATAATCTGTGATTAATCCAAATAGCTCCAAATACAAGTGTGCTTTTACCCAGCCTGAGCTCCAGCTTGTTGTGGCCAACGCTCCGGAGCACTGGAGTACAAACCATCCATGTCCTCCTGCAAAAGGCACCCAAATCCAGGCAGCTTCAACAGCAGCCTTATTTTTTTGGCCAAATATGTGGAAAATATATCAGGCACTTGCCATTCAATGTGATTTTTTTATTGCTGTTTTCAGCCATGCCCTCTCTGCTTGCTCCCTGTGCGTCCCAGACCTGTCACAGTGGAATAAGTTCCAGTGAAAGCTGGAAACTTGGCGAACTTGTGCAGTATAAAGTGAACCTGATGTTTCTTTTTAAAGGCTGAAAATAAATACATTAAGACCAAGGATAAGGGAGTCTCTGGGTCCTCTCCTGGCAGGCTGCTTTCCCATGTTTATCTGATAACCTGCTGGCCAGTGCAGAGGCACCGATGGCTAAAAATAGGGAGGGAGCTGCTCCGTCGGGTCTGGGATAATCTGGTTTGGAGGGAAATGGTCCATCGTGCAATCCTGGGAAATCACTATCCTGTTTTTGTTTTTAACATGGAGCAGGATTTGCAGCCCTGCATCCATAGCGGGGTATTTATCCCAAGGCACGTGGTGTGTTGCCCCCATGGGTCAGTACCTGCTCTCACTGGTGTTACTGCTCCTGCTCTCCCCGGGGTTGGTTCCAGTGCTTTTTTTGGGATCCCTCTTGGTGGCATCTCTTGGAGCAGGTCAGTGGAGCCCACTCAGCCTTGGCACCTCCTAGTTTGTACTGGAAGCAGTGGGAGGGTGTTGCTGGGGGTGTTATAACTTGGGATGGGGGAAAGGGCTGATCTGGTGATCCTGGACATACCTGGAGGATTATTTGCCCTGGGAGTCAATGGCTGTGGCCATGGGCAGGGTGGGCACTGCCTGGCATGAGGGGGCACATGGGATATTTGGATCTGTTGGGATGAGCTCTGGATCCTCCACCCTCCAGCAGCAGCCATTAGCTCCACTCACGGGGAGCTCTGTCCTAAATAATTAAGTGAAATTTCCCTCTGAACTGGGCCAGAAGATTTTCTTCCCTTCTTTTTTCTTTTTTATCCATGTATTTCCCTCTTTCCTTCCTGGAGGCTGCTCTGGGCTTTGTTTGGCAGCAGCAGCCGTGGCTGTGGGATCTCACGCTCTTCCTCAACAGAAATCCTCCCAAAGGAAGAGGAAGGGGAAGGGAAATAAGCTGCTGCCATAAATCCCAGGGAACCAGGGCCATTCCAGGAGCTCTCCCATGGCAAGTGTCGCTGCCAGGGCCATTCCCAGGCAATTCTAAGCCTGGGGGTCCTAAAGGAGGAGCTACACTTTGGATTAAAGGATTTGCCAATGTCTAATGAAGGAAGAGCCTCCAGGCTTCCCTTAATTAACAAATTAGCTCATCGAGAGTCTCCCTAATTTGCCAAATACAAAGCTGCCCTATTAATTAAACAAGAGGATGGATTTTAATTTGCCAAACCTTACATGTAATTGATAAATGACTCATTTAAAGCCTTCTTGGTGGAAGTTTCCAGGAGCAGCGATGGGGGATGAGCAAGTGGGATCTGATCCGCTGACGGGACTTGGGGACCAATAATGATGCCACCACCTCTCCTCTTATTGATTCGTCCACTAACTGGGTCTTATTACATCCAGCCTCTTTCCTCATCCCCTAAATCCTGTTAATTCACTGTTTTCCATGAGCAGAAGCCCCTCACCAGCAGAGCTAATGCCAGGATAGGGGTGATGCACTCGAGGTGGGATATCCATGGAAATGCTTTACCTCTCCCTCAGGAATTACGACCCTAAATCCTTCATCTCTGGGGATGCTCTTGCCTCTTACTGCTGTACAGTTTTATGGATCCCCCCCACTCCCACCTGGGATGGATCAGGCTCTGAGGAACCTTAATTGAATCTTTAGGATAAAACCTTTCCATCCTTGCAGACAATCCAGAGCATTAATCCTGGATAATGTGACACAGAACATTTCCATGCCTCCTCAGCACAGCTTTCCCTCCTCATGCCCCCTTTGAGTTTGGATTTGTTTGTTTTCCAAGGCAAACTCTGGATCTGGCTCCCATCAACAGCACCCTTCCGACAGATCCCAAAATTGATAATAATTATTTAAATAATTCTCAGATAACGGGGCTATTTTGGGAACGGGCTTCTCATGGCAGTCCTGGGAGAGGGTTGGATCCAGCAGAGGATGAGTTTTAAGCACTGGGATGCTCAAGATGCCTCTGCCCAGAGGAAGCTGCTGTGTGGGGACCCCAGTGAGGGCTCAGGTGCCCCCACATCTCCCTGGCACTGCCCAGCAACCCTCTCCTTCCAGAAATAGCCCCACACTGGCATGAGCTCGGGAATATTTTGCTGCTATTTTTAAAAATTCCAGCGGAATTTGGAGCTCAGGGGACCTGCACCAAGGCCACCCCTGGCCAAAAAAGGCCTCAGAATGGCATTACTTTCTTGGAGCTGGCAGGAATGCCGAGGATTCCTGCAAGGAACCAGACACTTCCCGGCCTGGAGCAGCCACCCAGCCCATCCCAGTGATGAGAAACAGGATTGGCAAAGCTGGAGGGCACAGCCACCTCCAAAACTGTTGTCTCTGCAAAGCCTTGCTCTGTGGAGCAGGGACTTGCCTGGATGTTCATTGCAAGGAAAACAGTTATTTGTTACAAAAATCATAAATAAAGCAGGTTTTCTTATGGATATTTGGGAATTTGAAGCCTTATGGTTTAAATTTTTGTTATTAGACAAATCCAGTTGGTGCCTTAAAGAACTGGGTGTTTCCTGAGGGATCTTTCAGCCAGGACCCACCGATGGGTCTGCTGTTTCCAAGAGATTTCAGGAATACTCACCTCTGTCTGTGTTTGGTGTCTGCTTACTGTGATCATGGGACACCAGCTGTGGAAAAACACATCCAGAGGGATTTTAGGGTGATGCTGAAAGGGTTTTAGGGTGAAGGACGAGCCTGAATTAAGCTCCAGCAGTTTTGTAGCCAATATAAGGCCTTGGAGACCTCTCAGCATCACCTGACTCCCAGTGGGATGCTCAACATCCAGACCTGGAGCCCTGTCAGGGCTGTTTAATCCCTTTCCATCCTAAATTATCCCTTCTCCGTCTGGAATCACCCCAGGCCCAAGGGGTTGGTGCTCACTGTGCGACTGGGGAGCTCAAGGATTTTGCCCCCCCACATTCCTGCTCCCACCAGTGTCCTCTTCCCATTCTCCAAATCCAGAGCTTGTGGGGTTTTTTTCCCTTGGAGCTGCAGACACCATCAGTCCTGGCCTCTGTGGTTCTCACACAAGCTGTCACGCTAAAAAAAACCCACAATGAGTGGGAGAAAAAGAGATGGATGGCACATCTTCTGCAGGAAATGGCTCAGGGTGATGAGAAAACACTCATTTCTGGCAAAACTAACATCTGGAGGGAGAAACTGGGATGCAGAGCAGGGAATACCTGTGCTGATATTGGAATCTGCCTGGTCAGGAACACTTTTTAAGGATAACAAAGCACAAGGACACACAGAGAATCCCCCATGTGCTGCTTCCTCTGCCCTTTGGGCCATCGGCTCCCGCCTCCGCCGAGCAGCTGGGGGATAAAATTCCTTAAAATTAGATCAAGGCCATGAAATGAAGGGGCAGCACCACACTCAGAAATCCAGCTTTCAGGCCCTCAGGTTTCCAAACCACAGTCCATGAGGGGAAGAGGATAAAGGAGTCTGCAGCGTTGTACCGACAAGCAAAGGGTGCTGGGGAAATTTGGGAGAAAAATGCTCAGAGTCGGGATATTTGTGGGAAAATGCTCAGGTGGGGAAGGTGCTGGGAGGGTGGTTTGGGGCTGAACCAGCAGCTCTGTGTGCAAACCAGGCAGAGGTGCCCTGGCCTGTCCATGCCAGTGGTGGATGCAGTGGGACGTGGTGCCACAGCCTTGGGACCACAGTGGGATCCGGCAGCCCCATCCCAGCCCCGCTGTGTTCCGGGCTCATGGAGCTGCTTATAAGGCCTGTGTTGCACAAGGTTGGGATTGTTTTTTTCCATGATTGTGTCAAATCAGGGAAACAGAGAACATGAAATGTCTCTTTGACATCCTGTATGTGGGCTCTTTATTTGTGCAGTGACTTTTCATTTCCACTTGGATCGGGAGGCAGTGACGAGATTCGGAGCTCGGGATCACAGTGGGTGTGAAGCCAGGAGCCAGAGGGATGAGCTCCCTGTGGGAAAGGCAGGGGATAAACCCAGCCCTGAAACACTGGGATGTGTGGTAGGAGCCCTGTGCTGTGTCCTCTCAGCTCAACCCACCTCCTTTTCCAGCCATTCCCGTTTATCCCCACGGCTCTGCCCAGGGCGAGGGAAAGTGCTGCTGGATGACTGGCAAAGCTCCCCTGGAGAAGGAAAAGCTTCGTGCAGTTTCTTCCCCATTAAGCGTGACATCTGTTTTGGGCTGAGTCAGACGGGTTCCCAGCGCCCACGGGGGAGGCAGAGGAGGGCGAGCGGCTGTGCCGAGGTGGGGTCGGCTTTGCCGGGCTCGGTCTGTGCATCCCGGCTCGGCAGGGAGGAGCTCCGGGGGTTTTGATGAGCCGAAATCAATTTAGAGCTCTAATTGCTTTGCTCGGTGTGGGTGGCACTCGGTGCTCGCCAAGGACGTGGCGGCTGCCAAAGGCTCCGCTGGCTCCGGTGCCTGGAATTGCTGCTCCCCACGGCAGCTCCTGCAGTGCCGGGATGGTTCTGCTGCGACACCAGCCCTGGGAACGGGGAGTTTATCCCGGTGCAGGCGCTGCTGCCGGCAGTGTTTTGCTGAGCAGGCGATGCCGGAGGGAAACCCCAAACCACAGCCCAGGGCAAGTGCTCGGGAAGGGACGTTGTGTCCCCACTCAGCGTATTTTTATTTCATCATCTTGCTAAGCATAGGGATAAGGGCCTGGGGTAAGGATCCTGCATCCTGACTGGACCAGGGGAAGGGGCAGGTGCCTGGGAAAGCAGCAGTACCAGAGGACGGGTCCTGCCCCAGTGCTGTGGGTGTGCAGAGCTCAGCCTTGCTGGGAACACTGGGACTCTGCTGGCTCCTGGCTCAGGACCCCTCGGTGTTGAGGTGCCCCAAGATCAGCCCTTGGCAAGGCCACATGCAGGAGCATCTGTGCTCGGTCATTCCCAGCCTCCCCATACCCTGCAGTGGTTTGGGGGAGCCCCCAAGTCACACCATGTTGCCCACCCCACACACGGGGACAATGCCACCCGAAGCTGCCTGGGATGAGAGTCCCTTTGTGGCACCGTTTGACTCAGGCACACCAAAGGTGAAAACATCAATTTGTAGTTAATCTTCTCCCTTGCTGGCTGGATCCACGATGTTTTGTGGCCTTAATTAACCTTAATTAATCACCTGTAATGTATGAACTTTCTGCTGGGGAGAGAGTTGAACTGGTTGGTAGCAAATCCAGGGCTGGTGTTGCTCGGGCCTGTGCTGGAGCAAATCCTGCTCCTTCTCCAAGCTGGAAGGGGGTAAGATGCGGGTGTCACCCCCAAACTTCTTGTGTTTCCAAGGTGATGCCTTTGCACCCAAACCCTGCACTGGCTCTTGTCCCACTGGGCTGAACCTGGGACTGGGATGGCTGCAGCTGGAGAGTGCAGGGGCTGCATAGGGAGGGAAGGAATTTTCCCAGTGCCACATCAAGTGTGGAGTTATCCAAACCTCCTGCTCCATGTGGGGGGGGGCTGTGCTGCTCAGTGCTCTCAAACTGGGGCCTACCCCAAAAAGCTCCCTTTTGGGGCCAGGTTCCCTCTGAACCTCATCCCTGCATCCAGCCTTGCCCATCCCTCCTGACTGGGACAACCCAGTGCCTCTCTCAGCCCCCATCATGTGCCCCCAAAGAACTTTCCTTGCAGGTGCAGTTGGGGCTGTGGGGGACAGATCTGCCACCACAGAGCCCCCGTGGGCTGGGGGTGCTGCCTGGAAGCAGCTGCAGCATCCTGGTGCTAATGAAATCCATGGGGAAAGCAGCCCCTGAGCAGCAGCAGCGGCGTTTGGGAGCCAGATTTGCCGAGGGGAAGTGACTCAACGTCTTGGAAGGAGTTGGGGGCGGTGGGGGGGGCAGAGGACAGGGGTTGACCCAGGGTGGGGACAGCATGGGAGGGGGTGGCTGGCAGCCACCTGCCTCCCCCTGGAGGAGCAGCATCCCTCTGGAGCACTCTGTGCTCCGTTATCCCTCCTTAGGGCTGTGTGATCCCGGCCTGGGGGACGGGACAGGAAAGGAGGCCCCTTGGGAAGCAGTTGTTGCTTCCTCACACTGGGCCGTGGCAGGATCCGGGCCAGCGTTCCCAGCTCCCGGCGTCACACCCTCTCCCAGCTGTTGCTCACAGAGCATCCTGCTGCCAAGAAAACCCTGGTGATGGATGTAACCGGGACTCCTTCCCACTCCCCTCGCACTTAAAACCGGCGGGGAGCGGCCCCGTGCCTCCGTCTGATCCTGCCACACTGGGATACGCCTGGGAATGGGATCCCGCTGCCACCCTGGACACCCTGGGCGCCCTGACCTCGTCCTGCCCAACAGGGAACAGTGGGAGAGCGTGGCACCACACAAGGTATTTGGAAAGGTGACTGGAAGGCTTGTTGGGGGAGGACTGGGAGCACTGGAGTGTGTTGCTGAGGGGACTGGGTGTGTTACTGCGCAGTGGATGGGACAGGACCTGCTGCAGAGTGATGGGGAAGACCCAGAATTTGTGACCCTCCTCAATCCAGGACCACATTTCTCCTGGTTTTTATTATTTTGGGAAGTGAATGGCATTTCCCACTGTCATGGGGGCACTGCTCCCCCCGGGCAGACGGGCTGCACCCCACTGGGGACCTGCCATAGGTGCCACAAGTGTGGCACACCCTGCAGCGCCGCTGGCACCGGCACCCTATGGAGCTGCTGCCCCATGCCGGGGGTCCTGGGAGAGAGGGACCCCAGTGTGCCAGTCACGAGCTGCCCAGCTGGCACATCCCCCCTGGTGCAGACATCTGGGGTTTTGGGTCTCTTCTCCTTTCCCCTCGCTGGCCCCACTGATCTGGCATATCAGCACTTTTCCTCCTGATTCAGCCTCGGGGATGTTGCGACACGGCCCCGTTGTGCAAAGTGGGCCCCGGCCCCGATTCCTCTTTTTCGGCTCCTGTGGGAGCTCGGCCACGTGCACGAGGGGTCGTTGTCCCCACCTGCACGGTTACATGATGACTGTAACCTCCCACAGGGAATTGCTCTCTGCTGGCATCACCTGCCAACTCCAGGTCACAGCTGGGTGGCATTTTTCCAGTTGTTGTGCGGCGGCTCTGAGGAAACTGGGATATGTCCCCTGTGTGTGTCTGAAGCCGGAAAACTCATGGATATTTGTGGTGGGAGCAGGGTGTTGCTGTGGTGGAAGTGATGCTGCGGTGCAGGTGCACAGTGCCACAGGTCCAGGTATTGGTATCTCCCTCTGGATGGGCTCTCCTGGCTCAGGGCAGGGATTTGTGTCCCTCCAGGCTCAGCCTGTGCCGGGTCACCGGATGCACCGTGCGTGCCACCAGCAATTCCCACCTCCTCACAGGGTCCAGGTCAGGATGGCCCTTGGCCGGTGACCCTCTGCTTGGGGTCCCAGCGCAAACCAGGACAGGCTGTTTCACCACTGGGAACGTGCTGCTGGATCCCACCTCAACCCAGCTGGAAGAACAGCTGGGAACAGGCAGGACCTGGTGAGGCAGGGACATGGTCCCTGTTTTCCATGCATCCCAGGGGTGGCTTTGGGTTACTCCACTCCTGCATGAGCCAGGCCAGGAGCATCCCAGGAGTGGGGCAGGGACATGGGGGTCCAGGGGAACAGAGATGAGGGGTATCCAGGGGTGGAGAAGCCCGAGGGGACCCTCTGGCTGTGTTCAGCAGGACCAACAAGACCGCAGTGAGGGATGGCCAAACCTTTCCTGAGGGGTCCCATGGGGCTCCCAAGCCACTGTGGGCAGCACAGGGTGGTGGAAGGGACACGTCACTGAGGGCAGCCACTGCCACATCCCCTCTCGTGTCCGGCTGAACCCACGGCCCGAAGCCCACATCCTCCCACAGAGCTTTGCTTCCCCCTTCCCAGGCTCTCTGTGCCGAGCTGGTTTATCTCACCAGCTGCATTTATTTTCCCCATCCTCCCATTCCCTGTGCATGGCTCTGGAATGAGAAACTTCCCCAATATCCCTGTCAGCTCCAGCTTGGACACTGAGTGACCCAACCCTGGGGTCATTTCCATGCCAGCCCTAACGTGGGTATAGAAGAAGCAGGGATGTCTAATCCAGCCTCCAGATGCTGAAAAATCCTTGGGGATTTATCCAGCTCAGGTAAACACCTCTGGATTTATATATGAATTACTATCTTTGTTTTTATAGGGATTTGGGAGGAGGGGTTTGCTGTGGGTTTGCAGCCAGTTGATTTTTTTTGCTCCTGTGTTGCTCTAAAGTGGATTTGTGATGGCACAGGACGGTGGGTGGTGGGGACCTCTGGGATCCCTGCTGTCCTCCACCCCAAACCCCGTATTTTCCCTCATTTTCCATAAAGTCCCCACCTCTTTTGGAGCTGGGCTTTGCAGCCTGTGGTGACAGGAACCTTAATGGTGGGAAAACTGCATGGAAGGGAGAGGAGCTGGGTGTGAATTTGGGGGGGGTGATGTCCTGACAGTGTGGCAGTGTCACCTCGGTGGGGACAGGGAGAACAGGGGGGCTTTTCTTTCCCGTGCTGATCAGCATTCAGCTGGGAATGCCAAACACAGCTGCAAGGATGCTCCTGCAGATCCGGGGGGACTTTCTCATTCGGTGGGGGGGGGCTGATTCTGCTCCCCCATCCGCCCCTCTCACGGTCACGTCCGTCCCCCAGCAGACTTATTTCCTTTTTCTCGCTTTCCTTGTTCTTTGTACCCTCCAAATCCGGAGTGATGTCCCCAAGGCTTTGTCCCCAGGCAGACATGTCGATGCCCAACTCCTGTTCAGGGACATCCCTCCCTGTGCTGGTGGGATGTAGCAGGGAGGATGCTGCAAAAAAAAGGGAGTTTTATTGCTCTTTTTATTGCCTGAAAAGTGCCAGGAGAGCCTTGGATTATTAGAAAAAAAAGAGAGAAGAGGAGATGAAAGAACTTTTATTATCTTGGAAGTCAAGTCATTTTAAGCAGCTCAGAACCACAAACTGCCCTTTTCAAAGAAAAGCTTTGCCTGTGTAGGTACAAACGCCCAAGATTTTCCCCTCTAATCCTCAAACTTCCCTAAGAACAGACTGGATGGAGCAAAAGGCCGGGATTTTACTAACGGGGCGGCTCTTAACAACACTTTGTGCCAGGGAAGGATACATTCCTTTGCCTGGATCCTGGTGGAGTTTCACCCTGGCAAGAGCCTTTCATGACCTGAATTTTGAGGTTAAACACCAGTTTCTGCCTGGACTGGGGTGTGTTCCCCATTGGGGTGACCCCATACCATGGCCAGGGGTATCCATGGGACCCATCCCATCCTGAGCTGTCCCGTCCCACACGGCCCAGCCAGCACTGCCCAGATAAACACTGACTCATGTTATTCTGTCCCACCCTGGGCACAGCAGCTTTTTTAAGGCTGCCTTTTCCAGCTATTCCTTTTTTTTCCTGTGCTGTTCACACGGGGAGGGGGATGAAGCCTTAGCTGGGATGTCTGGAGCAGCCGGGAATGCCGCAGGCTGGGGGTCCCCGCTCCGTGGTGGTGAAGCGGGATGTGTCTGAGTGCCGTGGATACAGGTAGGGATCAGGCTTCCCACCACCCTCAGCCCTGGGGAAGAGCCCTGTGTCTCAGCTTCCCCATGGAGACTGGCTGAGCCCCCTCCCTTTGCCCTGGAGCCCCCCAGCTCCTGGGGGAGCATCGGGAGACCTTCCAGCTTGGATCCTATTTGGCAGCAACCTGTGCTCAACCTGCTGCTGCTTCTCCCGGGGCATTTCCCATGGCATCCCGCATCCCTTTTAGCCTGCTGGAGCAGGACAGAGGGATCAGGGGTGGTGGCAGGGCTGGGACTGTAGCCAGGAGCAGCTTTGGGCAGACCAGAGCTCAGGGTTTTGCACTGGTGAGGTCTAAACTCCCTTTTGATGGGCTGGTGGTGGATTTACACCCAGAAGTAAATCCCAGCTGGGGCTCGATCCCAGGCATCCCGGTGGGGAGTGGGATGCTGCACAGCATCATCCCTGTAGCAACTGTTGCCATGGCAATTTCTGGCCAAAATAAGGGGGAGTTGGAGCTGGGTTCCCAGAGCCTTTTGGGTTTTTCCCATTTCTTTTGGTGTCTTGCTCCACTGAGCCCTGGCAATTCCCATGTGGGACTGGGAGCTGGATCCTGGTAGGGAAGTCCCTTCTGTGTAACCCTGGGCTGGAAAAGTGTGGGTGCCGAAGGGATGGGTGGGGGTGGCTTCAGGTGCCAGCTTGGGATGGGGCTTGCATCCATCTTCCCTGGGGAATGAGATCTGGCCTGTGGAATCCATAGGGATGCTCGGGATCCAGCCTGCAGGGTGGGACTCAAGCTCAACCAGAGCAATCAGCCCCCATGAGACTGAGACCAGCATCTGCCACATGTCCCCAGGGACATCCCTGCCCTCCAGGGACATCCAGGACTGCGCCAGGGCTCAGTGGGGGCCGGTATCAGCAGGTTCAGGGGAACATGGAGATCCTGTTTTGCCCCGTGCCCTTCCCAAAGCTCTTCAGCTGAGAGGCCGCGTGTTCTCCCAAACATCTGTTGGCAATTCCCCTCTCCCGGGGAGTGGGGCTGTGCCGGGGCTGCGTGGGCAGCTCCTGTGCCTCTCACCCGCTGGAGGAAGTGGGTTGGGGTTTTGGGGTGTGCTGGGAGCTCGGAAACCGCTTCTGGAAGGAGGGAGGCAAGTGCTCAAAGGAGGAACAGGCGGAGCAGCTGTGCAGGAGGGTCGAACAGAGCCCACCCTGCCACCCTCCTGCTTCCCAGGGGATTGTTTGTCCTGTCACCGGGTGTCCCTTGCACCCCGCGGGTGCTGTGGGGGCACAAGCACAAATCCAAGGGGCACCCCCAGTTTCCCAAGGGCTGCAGACCCGGCACAGGCAGATCCCAGCCCGGTTTCATTGCATGATGTGGATAAAAGTGTGATGCACTTTGACAGCTCAGGCAGAACCTGATGTGCTCAAAAGCTGCTCTGCCGGTTTGATTTGATTTTTATTTGATTTTATTTGATTTGCTCCTACTTTTGTTCCCTCAGCCTGTACCAGTTCCTCCACTAAAAGCCTGGCCTGCGGGCACTGAGGGGGCAGGAGGTGGAGCTGGCAGCCTGGCTATCCCTGTAAATCCCGGTGCAGGGCTCTGGCACTGCTCGTGCCCGGTGGTCCCTCCTGCCAGGGTGCCGAGCATCCCCTGCCCTCCCTGTGTCCCTGGCAGGCGGATCCAGCCGAGCTCTCCCCTGTTTCCCCACTCACATCCGTCCCCCCGCCCGTCTGGGCTGGCCACGGAAGAGTTTTCGCCCAGAAAAGCTGGATTTGAACATTTTCTGCTGTTCTCTCCGCTTCCTGTTGCCTTCCCAAGAACAACATCCCTGACCTCATCCGCGGGATGCTGCCGATGTGCCGCCCGTCGGGAATCCCAGCCGGCGCCCCGGCTTGGGCTCGGCCTTCCCTGGGTACCAAGACAAATACAGCTGCGGGAATGTCGGACCAAGAGGCTATTTTGGGTAAATCCTGTGCTCATTTTTGTTGAGGTAGGAGGACAAGGATGAATAGACTGAAGGGAGAACAGTGGTTTTGGCTCGAGCTGGGAATTTTTAGCCCGCAGAGCAGCGATGAAACACTCATGGTATTATATGGCTTTTTTTTTTTTTTTTTTTTTTTTTTTGCGCCAGATTTTGTAGGTTTTTTTGCAGTGAGAAACGAGGAGGTTTCATGCAGCTGCCCTCTCCATTTTTGGGAGGATTTTAGGGAGGCAGGTGGGAATTTGCTGGATCATTTTCCAGCGGGTCTGAGCTCCTGGTGCCCCCTGCACCTGGTGCCCATCCTGCCCCTGAGCTCTCCAGAGCCATCTGGAATGTTCATGGTGGGGTTAGAAGCTGCCTGCCTGCTGCTGTGGGGTTTGGGATTGATACTCATGAGCCCTGGAGACAAACTCATCCCGTGCCAAATCCCGTGGGGAAACAGAGTCCTGATGTTCCTGTTGCTCTCTGCCATCCTCATCCCAGCTGGGGACTGCGGCCAACCTCAGCCCAGCGTGGCAGAGCAAAATAAATAGACAAAATAAATAATTTATTTAACAGAGCTTTGGAATGTGTGAAACTCATCAGACTCAGCAATTAAAAATAATAGCGAAAAGGAGATTTTATGTTAAAAATATGTAAGCGGTCACAGTGGGAAGAGGAACCTGTGAAGCTCAGAAGTTGCTCCTGCCCACCTGGAGCAGGGGCTGAACGTGGGCTCTGGGTGACCCTGTGGTGGTGAGGGGTGGTGGTCCAGCCCTGGGGATCTCTCACTCACCCCACAGGTGACACCGTGGTGGAAATGAGGGTGGGTAGCATTTTTTGGGGTTTCTCCATGATGGTAGAACAAGTCCTGGGAGCTTTGGGACTCTCTGGGTGGTGGGTGGTGGGGTGGGACAGCGCAGGGTGGCATGGCATGGGATGGGATGGGATGGGATGGGATGGGATGGGATGGGATGGGATGGGATGGGATGGGATGGGATGGGATGGGATGCAGTGAAGTGGGGTTGGATGGGATGTGATGCAGTGGGGTGTGGTGGGATGGGATGCAGTGAAGTGGGGTGGGATGGGATGTGATGCAGTGGGGTGTGGTAGGATGGGATGCAATGAAGTGGGATGGGGTATGAGGCGATGGGGTGGGGTGGGATGGACGTGTGGTTCTGGGTTCTCCCACCTTTCTTTGGGAAGGTGATGACCTGAAAGCTGCTGTTCCATAGAGCAGCGGCTCATTACCCAGGAACATTAACATTAGGAGGCAGTTCTGCTGATTCTGTTCCTTCCACCGGACCATCAACTTTAATTCATCTCTTGACCATCCAGGTTTTGCCAGGACAAGACCTTTCAGTTCCAGATAATTCCCAAACTTTGCACTAAAACCTCATTTATTCTGGCCTCTTATCACCCCCTGGAGTTCAGCAAACAGATGGGGTGGGATTTAACCCCCTGGCCAGGAACTTTGCAGCAGCAATGGCAGGAAGGAACAGGAGGAAAAGCCCAGGGAGAAACAATAGGTTCCAACACAAACACCATGGGAATTTCAAAGCAGGGCTGGCAGGAGGCTGACGCTGAGGGGACCTTCGAGGTGAAATGCCTTGGGAACAGGGAGTGTCCCTGGGTGGGCAGAGCCACATCCCTCCTCCAGGACACATCCGGGTGCGACACTCCGTGCTGGGGCTCACACAGATCCTGCTCCTCCTTCCAGAGCTTGTTCAGGCTTTGGTGGCTTTTGGCTTTAACTCACTGTGATGATTCACAGGGGGTGGTTTAACCTGTTGAACGAGGGCTCCAAGTGCCTGCTGGAGTCTGGAATCTGATGATGGCAAAGGACGCTGTTGGGTATCACAATTAACACTTTGATACACACAGGACATCAGTTTAATTGGAAAGATAACCATATGAGAGTCCAGGGTGCAAAATAGATAATGCAGACAATGCACATCATGCACATTTATGTCTTTATTTATAGTGACGTGGCTGTGGGACTGATTGTCAGTTCTTTGCAGTACCCACTGATGCTGCTCCTGTTTGGTGCTTGTACCGAGTGTACAGTGCAGGATTTCTGTCCTGGGTTATCCCAAAAGCTGATGGGATCAGGACAGGACCTGATTCACCAGACTGGTGGGGAGGAGGGTCCCCAGGCCAGCACAGTTCCCCCAGAGGAGGCTGCACGGGGTTAAATTGCAGCTGCTGAGCCTGTTTCCTCCCTTAATTCCATGTCGGAGGGTTAATGGCCTTTGTTTGATCTTGGATTTAATGTTACAGCTCCAGCCCTAGGCCTGTGTGGAGGGAGCTGCCTTTGTGCTGTGGGACACTGAACCAGTGCCTCTTCCCCATCCTGCTGGAGCACGGCCACCGAAGCAGAGAGAGGAGGTGAGAGGTGAGAGGGTGCTTGGCATCAGCAGGGCAAATGGGGAGCTGCTCACAGGGTTTTCAGTCCCATTTGCTGTACACAATACAGAAGAGCCATAATGTGTTGCAGATTGAAAGGTCTCAAAGCTGATAATGAGCTGTTAATAAGCGTTATCCTGGTTTTTCCCCTGGAAGTGGGCGGGTAACAGACATTTTCTGCAGGATGAGGCTGCAGCCACATCCTGATGGAGATGAGGGGCTGAATCATGTCCTGATGTCTCAGGGTCAGGGGGTGGGAACTCGGTGAGGAGCTTCAAGAACATCTTCCTCTGGGACCAGTTGTGGGTTCCCCATGGGATTCCCCACACCTGTGTGCTCCATCCCTTCTCTCCCTGTCCCCTCTTGCCCACATGTGTCGGGGGACTGTGACCCTCCCCCTCTGACTGACACCATGTGTTTTCCCAGCAGAGAAACATCACCAGCTGCAGATCCTGGGGCTGCCCAGCCTGTGATTTGTCCGGATAATGGCCCTTTCCAATTTGTCCAGTTTCCTGGATGATGTCGATAACTACAGTGACTACCAGGATTACATTTACGAGGACGTGAGCAGCGTGTGGGTAGACCCGTCCCACGACCCGAAGGACATCGCGAGGATCCTCTCCGTCATCATCTATACCGTGTCCTGCGTGCTGGGCATCCTGGGCAACGGCCTCGTCATCGCCATCATCACCCTGAAGATGAAGAAGTCGGTCAACGCCGTCTGGTTCCTCAACTTGGCTGTGGCCGACTTCCTCTTCAACATCTTCCTGCCCATAAACATCGCCTACACGGCCATGCGCTACAACTGGATCTTCGGCACGGTCATGTGCAAGCTCAACTCCTTCCTCCTCATCCTCAACATGTACACGAGCGTCCTGCTGCTCACCACCATCAGCTTCGACCGCTACGTCTCGGTGGTTTTCCCCGTCTGGTCCCAAAACCACCGCTCGACCAACCTGGCGTATTTGGTGTGTTTGGTCATCTGGACCATCGGCATCATCATGAGCTGCCCCTCCCTTGTCTTCCGAGACACGGCGCAAACCCGAAATTCCGTGATTTGTTTCAGCAACTTCTCCCTCTCCAGGAACAAGTCTTACCAAGCCCTGGCACTGATGAGGCACCGCACGGTGAACATCACCAGGTTCCTCGGCGGGTACATCCTCCCCATAACCATCATCACTTTCTGCTACATCGCCATCGTCTTCAACCTGCGTCGGAACCGCCTGGCCAAGTCCAAAAAGCCCTTCAAGATCATCGTCACCATTATAGTCACCTTTTTCCTCTGCTGGAGTCCCTACCACCTGCTGAACCTGCTGGAGACAGAGCCGGGCATGGTCCCACCCTCCGTGTTTGAGGTCGGCATCCCCATCACCACGGCCCTCGCCGCCTCCAACAGCTGCATGAACCCCGTGCTCTACGTCTTCATGGGCCAGGACTTCAAGAAGTTTAAGGTCACCATCCTTTCCAGGCTGGTGAATGCCCTCAGTGAGGAGACAGGCCACTCCAGCATCGTTCACAGGAGCTTCTCCAAGATCTCTTCCATGACTGAGAAGGAGACGACAGTGCTCTAAATTCAAGCTGGTGCCTTCAGGGGGGACATAGTCCTCTGGTGCTGGCCATGCCCTCCACTGGGATGGTGGCCACCATTGTGGTGGTCCCTGGTATGGGACCAGTATGGTCTAACACTGTCCTATAGTCCACTCCTTGACTGATGTTGCTGCCTGGGGGCTGGCAGGGATTGCAGACCACCACTATGTGCACGTGGAGAAGACATAACCACCCTTAATCTTCATGATTGCAAAGATTGTTGCACCAAACTATTTAAGGAAACACTTCAGGGTGTTCCTGTCTGACCTTTGCACTGTCTGACCTGGGAAGGGCATTCCTGGTTTTTCCAGAGACATTGTGATGGGGAGGAGGGACGATGTGTCTGGGAAGGCACCTCCCAAGATAGATTCTGGGTGGGCACCACCACAGGTGATACCTGCTATGACCAAACTGGGGACACCCCTCTTCTCTCCTATGTCTCTGTTTGGCTACTCTTGTTAAATCCTGAGGTATTTTGGTACAAGTACAACGTGTTTGTAACTGTTGGGAGCACTTTGCACCCTGAGGGGGCCTGGGAAGTGTCCCAATACCGGCTTTGAATATCCCACCTCAGTGAACTGGGAAGTCTCAAATGTCTGCTTAGTGATCCAGACCCAAGGGGTGGGGACTGGGCTCATGCACAGGGTCACTGACGTGGAAAACTGAGAGAAAAAAGAGGGAAAGATCAATTTGAAATGTGTTTTGAGCAACCCTCCCTTTGATGGGCACGTTCCACACGGTACATTTTGCAGAGTGATCTGATGTTTGGGACCAGGAGTCCCAGTGATTCCTTGCAAAGGGCCTGAGTGGCACCAGGGAATCACTCCAGGGGCTGTGAATGAGCTCCTGGACAGGACCTGCTGTCCTCTCCTGCATCCAGGCGGCCCTGGGAACTGGCTCCATTGATGGCAGCTCCCTGGTGGGACTGATTTGTCCTGTGGGATGATTTTCTCTCTTCCAACCAGGTAGCAAACCCATCCTGGGAGACTCTGGGAGTCTCATGGGAGACTCTGCTGCCACACACCAATCTCCGAGGTGAAGGGTGGCTGAGCCTCTGCCTCCATCCAATTTCACACGCAGTTAATCTGGGAGCTCCTTCTCCATTAGGGCTTCTTGACCACGACACCCCTGTCACACTTATTTATGTGCTGGTTTCTCCGTGTCTCCCACAGCCTCTCATTCCCGGGAAAGTGAGGAACCCTGGAGGAGGAGCTGGGTTTGGGCAGCACCAGTGGTGCCAGGGACATTTCAGGAGGTCCCCACAGGAGCTTTGTGTGGGGATTGACACGCTGGAAATTGAGAGTCTGCTCACAGGTGCCCACGAAGGCTGAGATATTTATTTCTTGAAAATCAGAAAACGGAAAAAAAAAACATGAAGAGGCAGCTCCCAGGCAGACGCAGAGAGCTGTTTACGGGCTCCTGGTGGCAGCAGCTTGTGCCAGACAGGTACAAACCGAACCACAAAGCCCCAGTAATTGAGCTGCCGCCTTGAGCTGCAGGAACTCCGCGGATCAGAGCGGATGCTGCAGCGGGAGCTGGATTTCAGAGGGATTATCGGGTGTCCCCTCCGCCCTGGCACTGCCTCCCTTCTCTGCCTTGATCTGCATAACCTCATCAGAGTGATGGGGAGAAGGGAACAGCCACACCATGGCAGCTGGATCCATCCTTCCCTGGGATGAGGCTGCCTGCAGCATTCCTACCCCAGGACAGGGATCCCAATGGATCCGGTGTGTTTGGCTGCGGTTTTGGTGCTGCTGACAATGTGAGTTGTGCTGGGGCAAGTTTGTCGCCCAAGACAGGGCAGGGAGGTGACCTCCTCCTTCCCACCAGTGTGGATCTAGTCTGTTAAAAGTGGGAGATTTATCCAGAAAGTTCAGAGTGTCCAGCCTGAGCCCTGAAGGGAAACGCAGCAGGGGGATAGGTTTATGAAGGAAATTAGTGGAAAATTAATGGGAAATTAGTGACTTCAACTATTGGGTGCTGCTCTCACTACACAGGGGGCTGTAGGACAAGCAACATCTGGCTCCAGGTGCCTCCATATCTCCTGGGAGCTGGGAATTAGCTGCTTCCCCAGGGAGAAATGCCACATTCTTGGGCTGCACCGTCCAGTGGCCAAGCCCAGGGCTACTTCCAGCCCAAATCCGCATGTTTTTCCCCCTAAAACCAGTGCACAATCCATAACAGTGCCAGATGCTGGAGCAGGGATGCTCCTCACTAATTTTGGTGGCTGTATTTTGCAAGCCCATTTATTATTCCTGCAAACAGCTTTCAAAAAAAAAACCAGTGACTTGGTACTTAACCCAGGGTTAAATCATCACTGTAATGACAGCTTGGGAATCCCAAGTTTCCCAAATGTTTGAGTTCATCCTTGTAGCTGTTTACTTATTTAATAAAAAATCCTGTTTTCCATACAAATACCCCTGGTATGTGCTGAAGCTCATTACATGGAGTGGGAAGGATCCCAGGGTTTTTCACTGAGCAGTCACTTCCCAGTGTGTATTCCCGATCCTTGCTGTTGAATTTGGAATTGTCAAAGTGGTCAGGAGCAGAAGGGTTGCAGAGTGAGTGATCGAGTTGGGAGTATGGTGCTCTGAGCCTCTTGGATGGGAAATGTCCCAAAGATGTTCTCCGGGGAATTTCCACTTTAATTTGTCCCTGAAAAGACAAAATGGCTTTTTAGGGGAGAAAAAATGTATCTGTGTGTAAAAATCAGCTGGAAGAGCATAATTTTCCATTATCCACATGTTGGATCACATCCAGAAAGCGCTCTGTTATTCCAAATTGAACCAGGAATTATTAATGCCAGTGTTGAGTTGGTCCCTGGGTGGGATCTATCCCTGGGATTTCCCTCCACCCCCCCCAGTGGGGGCTGCTTCCCCATCACCTCCTGCACCCCAGAATCCCCAACCCTCCCCCTCACCATCCTTGAGGCTGTTTTGGGGGAACACAGAGGGAAAAATCCACTGAATTTTTACAGCTGGACCCTGTAACCTGCCAGGTTTTGAATGAGTCAGGAAATAATGAAAAAACCCCATGGAATATCAGTGATTCCTGTTCTCGTGTCACCCTCTGATCACAGCAAAAAGATCACACAGGGAACATTAAAAATGTGTATTTATATATATATATATATAAAATAGAAATAGGGTAAACATATTCCTCCTAAAACTCCAACAGCTCGAGCATCTTCAGCCAGGTTTTTCTTGCCATTTTGGCAGAGCGGCAAAGAAAAGCAGGTCAGTATTATCCCATTTTCTCTGATATTGCCTAAATGCTGCAGGAACAGGAATGTCACAGGGTGCTGGAGATGTATCCTGTCAGATGCATCCTTCTTTTTTTTTTTTTTTT
>NW_020955619.1:504935-509034 GCF_003031625.1 Empidonax traillii | reverse complement strand
TGATCCCATCGTGCTGAGGGGCCCAGCACCCCCAGACCCCAATGCTGTTGCAGCCCACCAGGAGCCTGAGCAGGACCAGTCCTCACTCAGCACATCCCAAACCTACCTCATGCCTCTCCATGCCCTCTTCCCACCCACCCTGAACCTGGGGCTTGGTCTCATTTCATGTGAAAAATGACTCTGGAATACTCCAATCCCATTTCTGTGGAGCGCATTACCGGCCTTAATGACAGCTCTTTTTCACTTGCCTGTCATGGCACTGAAATAAAGCCATGCTTTCCCTCTCCCATAAATCACTCCTTTATTTGGAGATGGAATTAAATTAAAAATAATAATAAAAAAAAGGAATAAACATGTTACCCTCTCCCTTTCCTCGGAGCCAGGCAGGTTGGAGCCATGTTTAAATTACCTCTGCCGTGTTCAGGCAGATTGTCAGCTGTAAATTTAGGGGAAGAAATAGCAAAGCTGATAAATAAACATGTTGGGTTTGTCAGGGATGGATTTTGCTGCCCTTGGATTTATGACACATCTCCCCATTAAAGGGGCTTTTGTGACAGTGCTGCTGGGTGGTGCTGCTGAGGGGAGTGATTTCCCTCTCATTTAAACACAGCAGGAACTTCATGGGATTTAATTTGGGAAGCTTCTTTCTGAGCTGCTCTGAGCCCCCCCGCATCACTGGGGTCATTGCCCAGAACCCCCTGAATTCACCCCAAAGGGGCTCCCACTATCTTTGATGAGGGAGGGAGGGAGCCCCATCCTGAGCTGCTCTGGGCATCATCTCCAGAATCACCTCTTGCACCACAGGGACCACTGAGCACAAACAAACCCCCCAACCCCCCCTCCCGGAATTGGGGGAATATCAGGTGATTTTGGTGCAGCCGCTGTTGCAGGGGCCGCTGAGCACAAAACCCACACAGGACTGGGGGAAATGCGGGCGGTTTTGGTGCAGCCGCCGCCGTTGCCACAGCAACCGCTGAGAAACCCATCCAGCCCAGGAGGGAGGATGCTGCAGCCTCCGCCAGCGCAGGACCGGGAGGCAGGAAAACACTCCCAGGGGCGAGAGATTGATGAAAATAAATCATTTTCAGTGCAGGAATCCAGGGAGTGGGGTGTTCAGGATCCCCCCAGCCCCACGTGGGGCCGGGCGAGGTGGCTGTGCCCACCCAGGGACTGCTGAGGTCTCGCCGGGGCTGAGTCAAGCGGAAAGATTCCCTGCTTTTCCAATCCTCATGGAAAGGCTGAGTGTTGCCTACCCGGGGCTAATGGCATTACAGCGGCAGCCGAGCAGGGAGGCTATTAAATGTCAAGAGCTCTGCACAGGAAGATGATGCAGGAAGGATGGTTGGCTCCTCTTTCCAGGGGGAATAGAGATTTTATTAGTGCGTGCCAGTCCCACGTGGTAAAAATATAACCTGGCATTTAATAAATAAATAAAAATAAATGAGAGCACAAGCTTGGGCTCTGTGCAGGCAGGGACAGCAGCTCCTGGCAGGAGGGAGAAGCCGCTCCTGCGTCAGTGGGATGGAGGGGAAGGAGGGACCCCCCCACCCCACCTCTAATCCAGAGGTGCAGCCAGATGTGCAGCACATGCTGACAGAGACCTAATGACTTCCAAGTGCTCCATTTGAGTGCAAATGAAATTTAAAAAAAAAAAAAAAAAAAGCAATTGCGGTGCAATAAAGGCAGGGAGGGGGAAAAAAATATGGGAATTGAATCTGCTGGTGCTCAGAGAACTCCCTTGGTCCTTTTGCCGTGGGTTGGGAAGGTGTTTGTGGGGGCGATGGTGTAGATGTGGGGTCCCCCTCCCCACACCCCCCCTTCCTCTGACAAGCTGCAGCCCAGGCTCTGAGCACGCTGGCTGCATGCAATGTCAGCTCTTAATTGTTTTATCTCCGAGATTAATTGGCTTTTGGGGTTTAATTATTTCCGAGGGGTGGAAGGGAACGCTGCCCCTTTGGCAGCCGCGGCCTGTCAGAACAAATCACGCCTGACGTGTGTCTTCATCACTGCACACCCAGGGCTGCCGTAAAAAAAGGGATTTCACCAACTCCTGATCAGAAATAAGGAATAAATTGCACCAAACCTGCTCTTGCTCTGGCACTAAGGAAGGTTGGGAGAAACCAGGAATAAAGCCTGCAGTGAATCTCCCCATGGACCCCAATAAACTCGTGCTGAAGGACACTGTATAGGTATGTAAGTTGAAGGAAACTCTTTGGTTGTGTTGTCAGTGGTTTAAATACAGAAATCACATTTTTGGGATTAAAGGTGGGGAAGAGGAGCCATATCCTGTGGGACACCCTGGGATGTCTGGGATGGGTTGGGGATGCTCAGGTGGCCCCACAAACACACAGGGAGGCAGAATAGCAACAAAATCTCTCGTTTAATAGCTGGATTGACCTGAGGATTTGCTCTGACCGAGGTAAACAGCCCCGGGGCTGCCGTGAGCGAAGGAGCGTGGGCTCAGCTCCGTTCCCAAAAAAACCTCCAGCCATTTGTCAAGGGAAGAGTTAAAACCGGGGCAGCTGCTCCCTCTGAACACATTCACCCACCTCCGTGCAAAAGAAACAGGGAGCAGGAGCCCCCCAGCCCGTGTTTGCTCCTCAAGCACATTAGAAAAATATATTTTTATTTAAATTCTCCTTTTCCTCCATGGAATTTTCTTCTCTCTTTGAATACAGATCGAGTGGCGTGTCTCGATTTGACCTGTGCCTGCCTTTCTGTCAAGATCAAGAGTTAAAAGCCAATTGTTCAGTATCTAATCTAGAAAAAGGCTGCGTACAATATATGGCTTTTGCACCTACATCCAAAGGGAACTCGCAGGTTGGGAATATTGGAGGGGCTTGTTTGGGGCAAAGCCAGGACAGGGACGGGCTGGGAGGGCGGCGTGGGATGAGGGGATGGCTGGGGATCACATGCCGCTCTGCACAAAGCCAGCCTGGAAACGGCACCTTCCTGTGCCCACAGGATCCTTTGGTTTAGCTTGGGGCTCTGCCAGGGTGCTTGGCCAGGGGGCCCCCCCAAAGCTCAGCCCCAGGGTTTGCTCCCCACTGCAGCTCCTGGCCCCCAAAGCTGCTGCTGGAGGGGCTGTTCTGGCTCGTGAGCTCCTGAAATGAGGCACAGAGGAGCTCCTGGGTTGCAAAAGCTCTTCTGTCCAGGGCCAACGTTCCCCTCTTGAGCATAATCCCCATGGAGGGGGGAGATCTTACCTGGAGCCACCCAGGTGGGGGTCACAGCCCTCCCTCCCGAGGCTGGAGCAGCAATGTTGCCTTGTGCTGGGGCTGGGAATGCAGCCTTGCTCCAGGGACCCCAAGGAGCCAAGGGATGGCTCATGGGGGCACAGCCACCTTGTTTGGGGGCATCGCTCTCCCCAGTGCAGCCTTCCTGATTCCCATCTGGAATGATGGGATCTCATGGGAGCAACACCCACGTAGTACCACCCCTTGGTCTAAGATTGATGGATTCCATCCAGGGACAAGCAGATGCCTCCCAGGGCTGGCCATGAAGTGAGGGGGGTTTGGGGAACTCCCACCCCAGGGAGTTCAGCTCTGGTGGCACCGGGTCCATCAGGCATGGCTGGTGACTCCGAGCCAGCCCAAGGAGACCACAGACAACCCAGGGCACTTGCAAGGACCACAGATAAAACCCATTGCACTTCCAAGGAGGGCTGTGGCAGCCAGAGCAGGAGTGGGATGGAGCAGGAACCCTGTGGTGGTGAAGGCACCCGTGTCCCCCTGGCGCTGCCGCCATGCCGGGGTCTGTGATGGCCAAACAAGCTCAGCACTGGTTGGGGACCACTCGTCGCTCATGCAGGGAGTTGATCAACAGCTATAGCAGCAGATGGAGAATTAAAAGCAGAGCCACCCACTGGGTGGAATTAGGCAGAGGTCGGGAGCAGGGTCAGGTCCCCCCGCCATTATCACCATCATCTCGGGTAATAATCATCCGGGACCCCCGACAGGTTCCGGAGCTTCAGAGCCGTGTCCACTGTTTTGATGTAGCCACTGATCATCTTCCTCATCTCGGGGGTGTAGGGGTCGTACTCCAGTTTCCTCAAGCCGGAGCGCTTGAAGTTGCCGTCCTTCTGGCCCTCGACGCAGAG
>NW_020955619.1:500724-504914 GCF_003031625.1 Empidonax traillii | reverse complement strand
AGATCCTGTTCCCAGCCATCCCACCCCTCCCTCCCCCATGATCCCATCGTGCTGAGGGGCCCAGCACCCCCAGACCCTGATACTGTTGCAGCCCACCAGGAGCCTGAGCAGGACCAGTCCTCACTCAGCACATCCCAAACCTACCTCATGCCTCTCCATGCCCTCTTCCCACCCCCCCTGAACCTGGGGCTGGGTCTCATTTCATGTGAAAAATGACTCTGGAATACTCCAATCCCATTTCTGTGGAGCGCATTACCGGCCTTAATGACAGCTCTTTTTCACTTGCCTGTCATGGCACTGAAATAAAGCTGTGCTTTCCCTCACCTATAAATCACTCCTTTATTTGGAGATGGAATTAAATTAAAAATAATAATAAAAAAAAGGAATAAACATGTTACCCTCTCCCTTTCCTCGGAGCCAGGCAGGTTGGAGCCATGTTTAAATTACCTCTGCCGTGTTCAGGCAGATTGTCAGCTGTAAATTTAGGGGAAGAAATAGCAAAGCTGATAAATAAACATGTTGGGTTTGTCAGGGATGGATTTTGCTGCCCTTGGATTTATGACACATCTCCCCATTAAAGGGGCTTTTGTGACAGTGCGGCTGGGTGGTGCTGCTGAGGGGGTGATTTCCCTCTCATTTAAACACAGCAGGAACTTCATGGAATTTAATTTGGGATGCTTCTTTCTGAGCTGCTCTGAGCCCCCCGGCGTCACTGGGGTCATTGCCCAGAACCCCCTGAATTCACCCCAAAGGGGCTCCCACTACCTTGATGAGGGAGGGAGCCCCATCCTGAGCTGCTCTGGGCATCATCTCCAGAATCACCTCTTGCACCACAGGGACCACTGAGCACAAACAAACTCCCCAACCCCCCCTCCCGGAATTGGGGGAATATCAGGTGATTTTGGTGCAGCCGCTGTTGCAGGGGCCGCTGAGCACAAAACCCACACAGGACTGGGGGAAATGCGGGCGGTTTTGGTGCAGCCGCCGCCGTTGCCACAGCAACCGCTGAGAAACCCATCCAGTCCAGGAGGGAGGATGCTGCAGCCTCCGCCAGCGCAGGACCGGGAGGCAGGAAAACACTCCCAGGGGCGAGAGATTGATGAAAATAAATCATTTTCAGTGCAGGAATCCAGGGAGGGGGGTGTTCAGGATCCCCCCAGCCCCACGTGGGGCCGGGCGAGGTGGCTGTGCCCACCCAGGGACTGCTGAGGGCTCGCCGGGGCTGAGTCAAGCGGAAAGATTCCCTGCTTTTCCAATCCTCATGGAAAGGCTGAGTGTTGCCTACCCCGGGCTAATGGCATTACAGAGGCAGCCGAGCAGGGAGGCTATTAAATGTCAAGAGCTCTGCACAGGAAGATGATGCAGGAAGGATGGTTGGCTCCTCTTTCCAGGGGGAATAGAGATTTTATTAGTGCGTGCCAGTCCCACGTGGTAAAAATATAACCCGGCATTTAATAAATAAATAAAAATAAATGAGAGCACGAAGCTTGGGCTCTGTGCGGGCAGGGACAGCAGCTCCTGGCAGGAGGGAGAAGCCGCTCCTGCGTCAGTGGGATGGAGGGGAAGGAGGGACCCTCCCCCGCCTCTAATCCAGAGGTGCAACCAGATGTGCAGCACATGCTGACAGAGACCTAATGACTTCCAAGTGCTCCATTTGAGTGCAAATGAAATTAAAAAAAAAAAAAAAAAAAAAGCAATTGCGGTGCAATAAAGGCAGGGAGGGGGAAAAAAATATGGGAATTGAATCTGCTGGTGCTCAGAGAACTCCCTTGGTCCTTTTGCCGTGGGTTGGGAAGGTGTTTGTGGGGGCGATGGTGTAGATGTGGGGTCCCCCTCCCCACATCCCCCCCCTTCCTCTGACAAGCTGCAGCCCAGGCTCTGAGCACGCTGGCTGCATGCAATGTCAGCTCTTAATTGTTTTATCTCCGAGATTAATTGGCTTTTGGGGTTTAATTATTTCCGAGGGGCGGAAGGGAACGCTGCCCCTTTGGCAGCCGCGGCCTGTCAGAACAAATCACGCCTGACGTGTGTCTTCATCACTGCACACCCAGGGCTGCCGTAAAAAAAGGGATTTCACCAACTCCTGATCAGAAATAAGGAATAAATTGCACCAAACCTGCTCTTGCTCTGGCACTAAGGAAGGTTGGGAGAAAGCAGGAATAAATTCCACCAGACCTGCTCTTGCTCTGGCACTAAGGAAGGTTGGGAGAAACCAGAAATAAAACCTGCAGTGAATCTCTCCATGGACCCCAATAAACTCGTGTCGAAAGACCCTGTAAAGGTATGTAAGTTGAAGGAAACTCTTTGGTTGTGTTGTCAGTGGTTTAAATACAGAAATCACATTTTTGGGATTAAAGGTGGGGAAGAGGAGCCATATCCTGTGGGACACCCTGGGATGTCTGGGATGGGTTGGGGATGCTCAGGTGGCCCCACAAACACACAGGGAGGCAGAATAGCAACAAAATCTCTCGTTTAATAGCTGGATTGACCTGAGGATTTGCTCTGACCGAGGTAAACAGCCCCGGGGCTGCCGTGAGCGAAGGAGCGTGGGCTCAGCTCCGTTCCCAAAAAAACCTCCAGCCATTTGTCAAGGGAAGAGTTAAAACTGGGGCAGCTGCTCCCTCTGAACACATTCACCCACCTCCGTGCAAAAGAAACAGGGAGCAGGAACCCCCCAGCCCGTGTTTGCTCCTCAAGCACATTAGAAAAATATATTTTTATTTAAATTCTCCTTTTCCTCCATGGAATTTTCTTCTCTCTTTGAATACAGATCGAGTGGTGTGTCTCGATTTGACCTGTGCCTGCCTTTCTGTCAAGATCAAGAGTTAAAAGCCAATTGTTCAGTATCTAATCTAGAAAAAGGCTGCGTACAATATATGGCTTTTGCACCTACATCCAAAGGGAACTCGCAGGTTGGGAATATTGGAGGGGCTTGTTTGGGGCAAAGCCAGGACAGGGACGGGCTGGGAGGGCGGCGTGGGATGAGGGGATGGCTGGGGATCACATGCCGCTCTGCACAAAGCCAGCCTGGAAACGGCACCTTCCTGTGCCCACGGGATCCTTTGGTTTGGCTTGGGGCTCTGCCAGGGTGCTTGGTCAGGGGGCCCCCCAAAGCTCAGCCCCAGGGTTTGCTCCCCACTGCAGCTCCTGGCCCCCAAAGCTGCTGCTGGAGGGGCTGTTCTGGCTCGTGAGCTCCTGAAATGAGGCACAGAGGAGCTCCTGGGTTGCAAAAGCTCTTCTGTCCAGGGCCAACGTTCCCCTCTTGAGCATGATCCCCATGGAGGGGGGAGATCTTACCTGGAGCCACCCAGGTGGGGGTCACAGCCCTCCCTCCCGAGGCTGGAGCAGCAATGTTGCCTCGTGCTGGGGTTGGGAATGCAGCCTTGCTCCAGGGACCCCGAGGAGCCAAGGGATGGCTCATGGGGGCACAGCCACCTTGTTTGGGGGCATCGCTCTCCCCAGTGCAGCCTTCCTGATTCCCATCTGGAATGATGGGATCTCATGGGAGCAACACCCACGTAGTACCACCCCTTGGTCTAAGATTGATGGATTCCATCCAGGGACAAGCAGATGCCTCCCAGGGCTGGCCATGAAGTGAGGGGGGTTTGGGGAACTCCCACCCCAGGGAGTTCAGCTCTGGTGGCACCGGGTCCATCAGGCATGGCCAGTGACTCTGAGCCAGCCCAAGGAGACCACAGACAACCCAGGGCACTTGCAAGGACCACAGATAAAACCCACTGCACTTCCAAGGAGGGCTGTGGCAGCCAGAGCAGGAGTGGGATGGAGCAGGAACCCTGTGGTGGTGAAGGCACCCGTGTCCCCCTGGCGCTGCCGCCATGCCGGGGTCTGTGATGGCCAAACAAGCTCAGCACTGGTTGGGGACCACTCGTCGCTCATGCAGGGAGTTGATCAACAGCTATAGCAGCAGATGGAGAATTAAAAGCAGAGCCACCCACTGGGTGGAATTAGGTAGAGGTCGGGAACAGGGTCAGGTCCCTCCACCATTATCACCATCATCTCGGGTAATAATCATCCGGGACCCCCGACAGGTTCCGGAGCTTCAGAGCCGTGTCCACTGTTTTGATGTAGCCACTGATCATCTTCCTCATCTCGGGGGTGTAGGGGTCGTACTCCAGTTTCCTCAAGCCGGAGCGCTTGAAGTTGCCGTCCTTCTGGCCCTCGACGCAGAG
>NW_020955619.1:479748-500467 GCF_003031625.1 Empidonax traillii | reverse complement strand
CATCATCTCGGGTAATAATCATCCGGGACCCCCGACAGGTTCCGGAGCTTCAGAGCCGTGTCCACTGTTTTGATGTAGCCACTGATCATCTTCCTCATCTCGGGGGTGTAGGGGTCGTACTCCAGTTTCCTCAAGCCGGAGCGCTTGAAGTTGCCGTCCTTCTGGCCCTCGACGCAGAGCAGCCTGTCCTCGCAGGCAGTGATGCCCAGCAGCCCCACCATCCGCTGCAGCTGCACGAAGAGGTCCCGTTTCAGGTCCTCAAAGTGCACCACCAGCACCTTCTTCCCGTAGCGCAGCCAGTCGAGGGTGTGGGTCGCCCACCACGGCGCGTAGTTGGCCACAAACTCCGGCCACTCTGGAAAGAAGGAGCAGAGGTGGGTGGGTGAGTGTGCCCTGTGTCCTCCCACACCCCTGCTGAGACCTCTCAGTTATCCTGCTGCCTAATTGATCCTCCCATAGAAATCAGGTGGTAAGAGGGGTAATGAAACATCAATAATCAGCCACAACTCTCCTGGCAGTGCCGCACAGATCCATCCACGACATAAAAGCTCTGGGCATCGGCCTCTTCCTCGTGTCCTCCCCACAAAACCAGTGCCTGATTAATTGCTGAACTGCACTTAATTCCCTCAGGAATCATTAAACACAGGATCTGTTTCATTAAACAGATCCAGGACAATTCACCTTGTGTAATCACACCACATAAAACTTTGCTTTGGAACCGATCCAGGGATATCGTAAAATTAACGTCATGGAACCAAACAGGGGTTTGGCCTCTGCAGGGCTGGGAATGGTAGGGGGAAGGAAATCCATCCCCCTGGCACCAGCACCTGGGGGTGAGGCTGGAGAGAGGTCATGGAGCTTTTTGTTCCAAATTTGCCTCCAAATTATTTCTTGAGAGAAGGAAATAATTTGGAGAACTGGGCAGCAGGGAAGACTGGGACCCCCTCCTCCATGGCCAAGGGTCTCCCCAGGCTGAGCCCAGGTGGGATCAGCAAAATGGGGCTCACCAACCAAACAATGGAAAATCTCCACCTTTCCTAGCAAGTTCTGACAATTAAGCTAATTATGCTGTACATCCCCTGGAAAGAATTTGGTGATGTATTTTGATGCATGTCCTAATGGGATGGTGTTGGGCAGAGGGAATGGTCCCCTCTTCCTGGCCTACCCCTCCCCTTGGAGGCATGAGGCATGGGACAGGCTGGGGAGGGAGTTGAGATTGGGAAGAGTCAGGATGATCCCTGTGGTGTTGCAGTGATTGTCCCACATCCCCTCTCCAGCTCTATCTGCAGTTGGATAGGGATAAAATCTACCAAGAGGCTCCTGTCCCACTGTGCTGGGGCAATGGCAGCCCAGGGACTTTTGCAGGGAAACAAGGATTGGGAGATATTACTCCCTCCTAGTTTTATGGGATGGGGAGAGCAGGGCTGGGCTCTCTCTGGCTCCGTGAGCACATGGAGATAACGAAATCCAGGCACAAAACAGCCACAGCAGCAAAAGCTCCCCTTAAATAAACTCAGAATTAAGGGTAGCAGATGTTCAATCAAGCTAAATATTTTAACTCTTTCCAATGAAGTCAATCCCACAACAGCAATTTGTAAATTGCTGTAATTAACCAGCCTCCACAACACGCCTGTGCGTGGGAAAGGTGGTGGCTCTGGAGCAGCCGGGCACACGGAAATCCCACCCAGATACCGCCTTGTCCGTAGGGATGGGCTCGTGGTAGCCCCCACTCCCTCTGATGACACTGGGGAGAGGAGATGCCCATCCCTGCTTTGGCCCCACCCAGGGCAGAGTGGTCCTGCTGTTCCATCCCATTGTGTCCCACCCCATCCAACCCCATTCTAATCTGTTCCATCCCACTGAACCCATCCCACTCCATTCTAATCCATTCCATTCCATCCTGTCCCACCCCACTCTAATCCATCCATCCCATCCCATCCCATCCAGCTCCAGAGCCCTTGGCCATGCAAGACGATGCTGCGAGTCATGCCAGGAGATGGCCATGGTGACCCCAAAGTGATGGCACAGCCCAGAATTCCCCAATGGAGACCCAATCCGGGCTCTGCTAGACTTTATCACCAGCTTCCCAGCTCCGGTGGCCAGGCTGGAGCTCTCCCACCAGATCCCAATCCCTGGCCTACCTTTGCCCTTCCAGTGGGCGTGGGCGGCGAAGCCGATGTGTCCCCCGTACTTGCGGTTGAACTCGGCCATCAGGGCCTTGTAGGGGTTCCTGATGAGCAGGATGGCAGAGTCGAAGGACTCGATCTCCTTCTGGCCACTCTCGTGGGTCTTGATGCAAATCGTCCTCCCGCTGCGCCAGTGGTCCCGCTCGCCCTTGAATCCTGCCGGAACAGAGCCTGGTGTTATGGGAATAATGAAAGGGAGCTGGGAGGGCTCAGCCTGGAGAAAAGGAGGTTCAGGGGGGACTGTATTGCTCTCCACAGCTCCCTGGGAGAAGGGTGGAGGCAGGTAGGGCTTAGTCTCTTCTGCCGGGGTAACAAGTGACAGGACAAGAGGAAACAGCCCCAAGGTGTGCCAGAGGAGGTTCAGATTGGATATTAGGGAAAATTCCTTCATGGAAAGGGTTGTCCAGCCCTTCACAGACTGCCCAGGGAAGTGGTAGTGTCACCATCCCTGGATGGATTTAAAAGCCATGTGGATGTGGCACTTGGGGACATGTGTTAGTTGTGGCCTTGGCAGCACTGGGGGAAAATAGTTGGACTTGATCTCAAGTCCTTTCCAACACAAATGATTCCAGGATTCCATGAAAGGGAAGGACTCAGAGATATCAGGTTGCAAAGTACAGTTGGATAAAAGCAGCTGGGGCGTGAAGGAGGATTTGCATCCCTCTCCCAGATGGAAATCATTTATTTGCCCAAGTTATGAGTCACAATAAAATTCATGAGAGGGTGGATACCAGCATGGGGGCCGCTCAGAGCTGCATCTCCCTGGCCATGCTCAGCTCTACTGCTTGTTTTGGGGGGGTCAAGAAGGTATTTTATAGCTATAATCTCGCTGACCACAGCGTTTAAACTCTCCCATAAATTAAGAAGGGGGGAAAAAAACATTTTTGTGGGGCTGTGGAGGAGCCCAGGGCTGTGGTGGTGCCATGGGAGGTCCAGAGAGGGGACCACCACCCCCTGTGCCCTGCATGGAGCATCTGGGCTGAGTCCAGCATCCCTCCCAATCCTTGCAAAGCACAACCACCTGGAGCAGAGCCGAGGGGGAGATGAGCTGGAAGAAGCTGTATGACATCAATTATAGAAGTGTAATTTGCTCTGGGCCGTGCCGGGCGACTCGGGGCTGTGCTGGTTGACCTGCCAGTTGCCTGGATACATCCCGGCCCCTCCGACATGGAATTAACACAAAATCTATGCTTGGGTGGGTGAGCAAAACCCAGCCAAGGCTTCCTCCCAGATTTGCTCCCCTCCCTGGGATGTGGCTGCACCCCAGACCGGGTGCCAGGGGCTGGAACAGTCTGTGCTCCCTCAGTCAGGGCTGAGTATTTCCATCTCTGGATGGCTGGGGTTGCAAATTCAAAGGATTTCCTGTGGTGTTGGGCAAACAGGGGTTTAGGGGGTACCCCCCAGCTTTGTGAGTATTCCAGGTACAGATCCCAGCTTCACCACAGCCAAGGAATTGCAGAGGATTTCCTCTCAAAGGTGCAGGAGAAGGAGGAGGAATAGGAAAAACCTTCAAGGTCTAAGAATAAAACTGTTGTAAATGTTATAAAATGGGGGAACTGGTGCTTTTCTGTCCCCTTGCAATGAAGTGGGTTATTGGAATCCCAGAATCCCAAAATGGTTTGGGCTGAAAGGGACCTTACATCTTTCATTCCAACCCTCTTGGAAAAGGACACCTTCCACTACCCCAGGTTGCTCCAAGCCCCATCCAGCCTGGCCTTGGACACTTCCAGGGATGGGGGAGCCACAGCTTCTCTGGGCAACTCATGCCAGGGCTTCATCCCCCTCACAATTTCCTCCTAATATCTGACCAGGACACCCTCAGTCCAACCACCCCGTGGAGCAGCATCACTCCCTGCTTTCCCCTTCCTGCAGACCCACGGGATGTCACCAGGACCTTCCCCAGCTCAGGTGGGACTGGTGCACTCCCAGCAACCACCCCCCCCCTCACCTTTGTTGTAGAGAGACCCGTCAAAGTAGTAGCTGCCGGTGTAGAAGCCGGTGGCCAACTCGATGAGGTGCCGTGCCCAGGTGTTGCCAGCTCCAGGGAAGCTGGCCAGGGCCACCAGCTGCTTGGCACGGGTGGGGAGAAACCTCCTGTCCATGCAGCGGTTGTCTGCAGTGAGAACCAGCCATGGCACGTCAGGAATGTGTCATGGAAACAGGGTTTTCCTACAGGGACTTCCCACGGCCTCCCCAGAGCATGGTGGGGCAGTAGTGAGGTGGTGGGTGATACAGGGAAAAGTGCCCTGCCCAAAGCACAGAGGAACATCCCAAAAGGTCATGAACGCCTCTAGGAGTCCTAAGCACCCCAAAAGGTCCTAAGGAGAAGACAGGAGTTCTCTGCCGTTACCAGCTCCTTGCTGCCTGCATCCTTAGGAAGAGTGAGTAACAGGGATGCTTGTGCCTAGCAACGTTCCTACTTTTTATATGGATGAATGAACAACCGTTTCCAGCATGGCCTCAAACACTGAAGGGGAAATTGTGACAAGACTGCCCTGCTCTGAATCAAAACCACCTTAATTTGGGTCCTCACTTGCTCCCTTCAGCTCTTTCCTCTCCCAGTAAAAGTTTTCCCCTTTCCCTGGGCTTTCCTATCTCCATGGTCCCAATGCCAGAGGACAGGAGTACTCTCTGTGCAGCCTCCTAGGGAATTTCTGCCTGGTCACAGCTTTTTTTCCCCCCTCATATTTTTCCCTGGAGCTCATCCCCTCTGGATGGCAGAGCCCCTATGAGTTCACCGGCCGGTGCCAGGGAGGTGGGAAAAGTCCTGGCAAGGAGGGATCCTTCCAGAGGCAGATGGAAAACTGCTCTTCCCTGCAGCTGAGTCAGGCAGTGATTGCAGCTGTTTGTTCAGGGGAGGACTGATTTCCCAGGAAATTCAAAGAAATGCTAACTTTTAATGGAAGATGCTGCGAGCTCACACTCACTTTCCACCAGTATTCCCAGGAAGGGGGTGGGGAAAGGGTGCTGGAGTGATCCCTGCCTGTCCCAGCTCACCTTGCACCTGGGTCTGGTAGACCAGGAGGAATTCAGCAGTGCCACAGCTCTCGAACTCCTCTCCGGGGCATTTCTGGGCACAGAGCTGCTCGTCCTCGCGCTCGTGCAGCGGGAACAGCGTCGTGGGGAATCCACAGTGGCACGAGGTCCCTGCCAGGGCCGACAGCGGGTATTCCTGCAGGGATGGGCACATGGAGGGCAGCCAGTGGCAGTGTCCCTGTTCCCTGTTGGCAGATCCTTCCTCTACCCCTCATACCCATCCTTGCTGTCCTGGTCCAGCTGTGCAGTGCGGGCTGGTTTGCAGCATCATTCCAGCCCATTCCAGCATCATTCCATCACCCTTCCAGCCCATTCCACCATCCTTCAAACCCATTCCAGCACCCTTCCAGCACCTTTCCAGCATCCTTCCAGCCCACTCCAGCCCTTTCCAGTATCATTCCAGCACCCTTCTAGCCCATTCCAGCATCATTGCCCCGGTACCTTCTCAGTGCAGAAGTCCACACACTTGTCCACGGACATGTTGAGCATGAGCTGGCTGGCGGGCAGGGCGATGGACACGTTGTCCGGTCGGCGGAAGCACCCCCGGAATATGGCACTGCCATCTGCGAGGGAAAGAGGCCACAGTGACCCTGGCACCACTGCCCCCCCTAAAAATGACACCCCTGCACCCTAAAAACGACACTTCTGCCATTGTGTGTGCCCCAGGCTCGGGAGCAGGAGCCTCTGTGTGACACAACATTCCCATCTCCTGCCGCTCCATCGGCTTTTCCCCGGCTCCCAGCCCCCTCCGGCGGTGCAGCCGGGTTAGTTGATGCGCTCACCCGGCTGCTTACGGTGCAAAATCAGAGCAAACCCCCGGCAGCAAAGTCGGGTTTATTTTTGCCTGGCTATTTTTATCAGCTCGGTGATCCCGGGCTGCAGGAGGGGTGGAAACAGCGAGGAGAGCGGGACTGGGGCTGGGCTGGTCCCCCCCGGGATCTGTGTCCTGAGGGGTCCCATCCCACCATTCCAGGTACTGGGCACCCTCAGCCCCCTCAGAGGGTTCCTGGTGATGGGAGATCTGATTGCTGCACCCTCTTTCCCGTTGTTTGGGAATGAGGAAAGACAAGCAGCAAATGTGGGTAATTATAGAGCTGCTTAATTAGGAGCTAAACGAGCTCTTCTGACAGGGAGCACCCTCGGCTCTGTCTGGAGCTCCAGCATATCCTTCATCCCGCAGCACACACCGAATGCCCTGATAGTCAGGAAAGAGATCGTGTTCTGAAGTCCCCCAGAATGCCCTGAATTTCCACTGGGGTCCTTGGGGCTCCCTGTTCCAACCCACCCCATCCAGCAGCATTCCTCACAGGGGGATTCCTGTGGTTTGCAGGAGCAAAACTACCCCACTCACAGACCTGAACCTCTCTCAAACCACTTCTGCCGAGCCATGACCTGGCTTACGTGGCACAGGGACGTTGGGATCATCCCTCCAGCACCGTGAGGGATTCCCCCATTCCAGGGCTGAGCCAGGAGCTGTGTGGATGCCACTGACTTACATCTCCTGGCGGATTCCTGGGCCAGCTCCAGGCGGTAGATGGAGAGGCGGTTGATCCCACCACAGGTGTTGCTCCGCTCCCCCTTGCACTCCATGTTGCATTCGGACTCGCTGGCGTTCGACGCCTGGATTTTGTGCCCACAGTAGCACTCGGCCCCAAATTCCAGTCCTGCATAGAGGTACCCCCTGTGGAGAGGGAGATGGGGGGCTCAGACATCCCTGGGATTCCCCCTGTGGAGAGGGGGACAGGGGACTCTCTGAGTATCCCCCCGGCTCCGTGGGGTTTTGAAAGAGCATCCCTTCCACAGGCTGCTCATGCCCCATGCTGGAAGCAGCGCTGCATCCCAAGGGTTCACTTTTGGGCTGGTGATCATTGTAGGGCCCTTCCAACTGAAAATAATCCCATCCTATCTGATTCTATCCTATCTTATCCTATTAGTGCATTGCATCCTGTGTGTAGGGATGGACAGAGATGGTGTGCAGGGACTGATGGACATGTTGTGTAGGGATTCATGGAGAAGGTGTGCAGGGATTCCTGGAGACACAGTGCCCTGCCCTACCGCTCGGCACAGTTGTCCTGGCAACGGAAGACTGTCATCTTCTTGTAGTCAAAGAAGGACATCCCACGCAGGGTCCGCTGGCGAGTGTTGTCCACGTAGCAGCCGATGTATCGTGCTGGGGGTGGAGAGAGGAGAGGGGGGTAAGAACACACTAGGGCTGAGCTCACCCATTCCCACCTCCTCTTGATTACTCCCTAAGTAGGGATGTGCTGCAACATTCCCTGTTTTGTTTGCCTTGGAAACACGTGCTCTGGGTGCAACAAACAGGGAAAAGTGGCAGGAACACCCGCATGGATAGAAGGGATGCTGTGGCTCTGCACTGAGGATTCTCCCCTCCCTCCTCTTCCTCCACGCCAGCCTCCAAGCTCAGCAGAGTTGCTCCAAAAGATGAGCTACATAGGAAAATAACCCATCCCCTCCACCCTACCTGCCAGGAGCACAGGGCTGGGCAGAAAGGAGAAATATCATTTAACACACATTTTCCTCAGCCAGCAGCTCAGCCTGGGAGCAGAGGATGTTTGTCCAGCGCTGACACTTGGCAAAGTAAAGGCTGATGCCTGTGCTGAGAGTAAATGAAGATGCCAGCAGAGAGGGAATTGAGCTGAATGAAGTCACAGTGAAATCATTTACTTGACAAATGTAGCCTTTCCCAATAACCTGAGCACAAAGAGCCATCTCCTGCGTGCCTGCGGCGACATTCCGTGCCGGCTCTCGGCTCCTGTTAGGAGTGAGATGGTCCACAAGCTGTCCCTGCTCAGCCTCCTTGTCAGGTGCCCTCATTAGCACCCTCGTTAGTGCCCTGCTCCTTCTCCCACTAGAGTGTTTGCTGCAGAGAAAAGCCTTAGATCAACGCAGGGATGTGGAGCAGGGATAATACATCTCACCTCCTCCTTGCATTCCACATCTCCAGCTCCACAAGCTCACCTCACCCATGGTGTGCCCCCACAGACCCCCCCCATTCCCCACCAGTGCTGCAATCACCTTCCCAAGCCAGCCTGGGGGAAGGTGGAAGAGGAAGACAGAGAGAAATGTGCCTGATAACTTTAACACCAAGGCCATAACTCACTGCTCCCAATTACTCCCAGCAGAACGTGGCATTTCCTCAGGGCTGGGCAGGTTTTGGCGGGTCAGCACATTCCAGCCCCAATGGATCCAGTGGGGGCAGGATTTCTCCAGTCACTTGCACCGAGCTGGTGACTGATGTGCATTACCTTCAATCCATTGCTCTTGACATATGTGTACTGTGACTTATTGGGAAGCCAACTGGAATAATTAGGGAGATAAGAGGGCAGAAGTGAAGGGGGAGATGCTGAGAGGCGGGCGGTGGGTTCAGCGCAGCTTGCAAGGAGAGGGGGGGCTGCCCCAGCACATGCCTCACAAGGAGTCAGGAAGAATTTTGGAGCACGTTGGAAACAAGAGTGTGAACAGACAGATCAACCCAGCAATTGTCATTAAATTCCCCAAACATCCCACTCTTCCAGGAGCTAGGGATACAGGGATGGCTCTGGCTACGTGCCTGGAGTGGCTGGTCTGTCCCCCTTTCCTCATGGCATTGCTTGGTCGTGTGTCACAGCTGGAAAGTCCAGCTGGAAATGTCCAGTAAAAGACAAGGATGGATGTGGCTGAGAGTTAGGGACAGTGCCTGTTTCCCCTGCCTCACTGCCTCAAAATTCTCCCGGGTTTGGGGAAGGAGATGCACATTTCCATGGGGATACTGCTTCCCATGGGGATGCAGAAGCCATTCCCTGGCAGGCCTGATGCTGACAGCAGAGGGTGGAGGAGGAAGAGGAGGAGGACGAGGGAGAAGGAAGCAGCACATCACACTCCCGAAAGCAGAGCCGGCTTTTGGAGCGATATTCCCTCTGGAACAACCTCACATGGCAAAGCCTCCAATATTCCCTCTGGAACAATCTCACGTGGCAGAGCCTCCACAGTCGCCTTGTTAAGCTGTCCCCTGCCTAATTACCAGCACCATTAAATCCGCCTGTTCCTGCCAGATATCCCGGTGCTTTGGAGAGGAGAAGGGGAGCGAGGGGGTGCTCAGCCCATCCCCTGGGGCTCCCCCAGCCCTACCGGCACACCAGGCACAGCGGGCACGTGGGATTTCTCAAGTCGGAGAATTTCTCCACACCATCCTGCTCGGGAGCTGCCAAGAGTGATTAAAAAGGGGGAAATGATGTTTCCAGACCACATGGGAGCAGCTAAATCCCTTGAAGCCCAGCCCTGCATCTCATCCCTGTCCCTTGTGGTCGGGCACAGGAGGTGGTGGTGCCAGACGGGGTTAATTGTGGAGGACATGGTGCATATGGCCTGGATTGGAGCCTGCTCGGGCTCCTTGTGGTGTCTGACAGCTCAGGGACCATCTGCTTGGGATTCACTAAATGTCAATTTGCATTAAGAGCGACGTGACCACTGAAATGCCCCCGGAGACCCCTCGACACAGGGATACAACAGGGGAACCTCCTTCAGCTCGCTTTAGCAGGAGAAAGTCCTGTAAGCACCACAAGACATTTTTTCTTTGTTTTCCAAGCCTGGATCATGCATGGAGGACTGTACCTGCTGTGGGGGTGGTGGCTGAGGAGGAGCACCTCATGCACCGGGATCAGCCCAGGCTGGGGGGACCAAGCCTGGACCTTTGTGAAATCACAAGTTTGCCATGGGGTTGGAGGTTCCTGCTTCCCTTCATCCACACCTCCTGCTCCATCAGGAGTCCAGGGATCTGAATCTTCCAGCCTGGGATGCTCAGAGAATTACAAGTGCCAAGCCCATTAGGCAACTCTGGAGCAAGCCTGAATTTGGGGTGCAGACTGGTGTAACCATCACAGGAATTAGGGGTCCCCATGGAAGTGCATCCCCACACTCTGGAGCTCAGGAGAGGGGAATGAGCAGCCTCAGGCAGAGATGCTCCTTCCCCAGAGGGGTTGCAGAGCAGAGAGGGGACACAGGGGGTGTTTGGGTGACTGGCACTGGGTGCTCATGGGTGCCAGAGGACTGGATAACCCCGGGGATGCCAAACCCTGATGGGATGGCAGCTCCCAGCCACCCGAATTCCGTGGGAGTGTGCAGCTCCAGCTGTGTAGGGCTGCCTGCAGGATAAATAGATGGCATTTTAAAAATCGATGGCAACGACTACATTCGCTTATCCTTGGTCATTAATAATGGACCCACCTGACAACACCTCACACACCACAGACAGCAGCCAGGCAGGGATCTCCTGACTCCAGAGGCCAAATCCCAGCCCTGTTTGCATTTCCATGCCTGCATGGGAATCACAGCCAGCCTCTGCCTTGACACCCCAGCAATGCAAACAGCCCATAAATCTGGGGTTTCTATTCATTAGAGCCAACACAAGGAAAATTAAATTTGGGCCCTGGCACAGCCAAAGATGGGAGGAAGGTGGGGTGCAGCATCCCCTCAGCTGGCACCCTCAAAAAGAGAGGGGCGACTCAGAGCTTGGTGATACACAGGGGGGAAAGAGTGAAGATGGAAAAATAAAAGTGGATTATTGGCACTTGGGAAGAGAAGGAAGGAGGGAGAAGATCCTTCTGGAAACATCCTCTGGACTGGTGGTCTCCACAGTGAGGTGCCACACCCCAGGGAGTCCCTTGGGTGCACTCGAGTAGCACATGCACATGGTTTATAAATTAATAAATAAATAAATAAATACACAATTCCTGGCGGTGCATGCTCTGGAATGAGCTCCTGGCAGGGATACACAGCCAAACCAGCTCAGTGACCACTGCCCTGGCTCATGATGTTCCCTTGGGAGAGGCAAAAAGAATGGACCACCCCACACACACACACACACGCGTGTCCCCAGCCCTTACCTCTGTCCTCCTCCTTCTCGCGGCCGCTCCTGCCCCTGAGTGCCCGACTCCGGGTGCCGCCGTTGTCCCTGGCTTTTCCCCTCTCTGCCGGTTCCTTGGAGGTGCTTTTGAACCAGTGGCCGTGTCGCCGGGCCCTCCCCGGCATCGTCACCGCCGCCTTGAAGCCGCGGCTCAGCTGCATCACCCCCAGGTAGGGCAGCCCCGGCCCCTCTCCCCCCGCGGGGCCGCGGGGGCTCCCCGGGACCGTGGGCTCCCCGGAAAAGCCGGAGTGCAGGAAAACCAAGCTGCCGGCCGCCAGGTACAGAGCCAGCAGCGTGAAGAACCGCACGGGTTTCCGCCGAAAGTACCGCTGGAGTTTTACCAATAGCTTGGCCATAGCGTCTTCATCCCTCCCCCGGCAGCCGGCGCCGCGGGGAAGCTGCTCTCCGGCCCCAGGGATGCTCCAAGGGGGGCTTCACCCCCTCTGGATTGGTGCTGGATCCTGGGGAGCAGATGGGTGCCCCGAAATCACAGCGCGGGCTGCAGGGTGAGGCCGTGCAAAGGTACTGCCAGAGTCTAAAAAAGTCCTGGAGTGGTGGGGAAGGTGGATTTTGAGCCCCGTCGTCGTGACCGGGGGTTTTTCCAGAGCTGGCTGTCACCGGGTTATTTTCCTCCCGGCGAAGCCCCCCGGCTGTGCCCCGGAGACTGGCCCGATGGAGGGATCATGTCGAGGAAATCGAGGATTGAAGGTGATTTGAAAGCCGATCAGCTGCCGCAGCTCCTCGCTCGCCGGCGGCACCGGCTCCGTCAGGCATCGCTCTAATGGGAACGGCACCGCTGCCCTTTCAGACAAAGAATGAAAAGTCCCTGGACGCGTCTGGAGCCTGGAATGCTGACTGGGACCCTTTGTCTAAGGGAGCCCCATTCAGCTCACTCCCAAGGCAAGAAATCTCCACCTGCAAGTCAAACAGAGCAAGGCACACTCAGGAAAGTGTTCCAGGACACTGGGAGGATGGTGGTCCCTGTCCTGCTGTGGGGTGAGGAAGGACACCCAGGCTCTCCATGGCCTTCCAACCCTGGAAAGGGACATTTCCACCTCCCCCAGACAGGTAAATGGGTGCAGTGGGAGCGATGCTGGTGGGTGCAGGGGTGTGGGGGTGGACCCAAACCACACAGCCCACAGCTCTCTGCCTCGCTGTGCAGGAGGGGAGCTACAGGATGGCTCTGGGACATGTGCAGAATTCCCAGTTTCACCTACAGGAGGATGAGCTGTGCACCCACACACTTGCACATTTCACCCCTAGGCCCAAACACCTCTGCACCACTAGACCCCAAGTGAAACCCATGGATGGACAACAGGGTGGGAGGATGCTGCCAGTGGATTCTCCAGTACATGGCATCCCAGGGCTGAGAGATCCCATGGGAGCATGGCATCCATGTGTGACTCTCCCCATCACTGTGTTTTAGCCTCTCATGCCCCCAGTGAAGCTTTTGCCATGACATCCTCCATCCTCCAGCCAGGAACATCCCCATTCCCACCTTGCCAGCTGGGATGGACCCCCTGCTGTTCAGGGAACACACTGGTGGCTCTTGGCACAGGAAGGACAGGAGAGCCCAGGGAAGGGACAATCCTCTCCAGCCCAGCCAGGCTGGACTTCCCTCATGGGAATCCTCACTGGATTTCTCCAGCTATGGGATTCCTCCAGATTTTTCCCCCAGCTATGGAAGATTTGTTCCAGCCCTTCCTGGGATAACACCATGTGGGAAATGGCGGTGCCACCACACCTTGCTGATGCATCAGTGTGCCAGAGATGGTCTCGTGCCCAGGGTGTGCTGCCTGTCACGGTCTCGTCTTATTTTAGGAAAGGAGACGGAAATAAATGGAAAGACAAAGTGCCATTAGTTTAATGGCCTCCGTGTTCCTGCCATCTGTCTTCAGTTGATTAAATAAAAAATATTGGTGGAACATATGGCATGAATTATACATCAATATTTTAATTTGAGTTCCCGCAGTGGTTATTCAAATGCCTCTGGTTCTGCTGGGTGCACTTGGTGGAGCTCAGGGCCAGGCAGGGATAGAGCAGTGGTGGGGCACAAACCCATACCACCCCCTTCCTTGGAGCCAACACAGCCTGGGTAGAGGCTGAGGAAACTCAAAGTAGCAGCTGAGCAAGGAGATTGGCATTCGGGCTTCTCCATGTGCAGGCACCTCTGTGCAGGACACAGGAGCAGGTGACACTTTGACATGGGCAGGGAAGGTGGTCCAACCCCACCACAGAGGGCAAACATCCCCAGCCTGGTGTTCCAGTGGACCTGAGGTGCTTGGCCCTGAACAGGGATCTTACAGCTTCCCCTTCCATGCCACAACAAACCCACCTACTGGAGCTGAACATGGGGTGGTTTGGGGTGCAAGCAGGATGTCCCCGGGGCTGTCCCCACTCCCCAGTGTCCCCACTGCCACCCATCCTCCTCCCCTCCCAGGCTGGGTCCTGCCAGGCTCGCTTGACAGGGAAGAGCAGCATATAAAGAAGGAGCTTAAATGACTCTCCTTAAGCATCTGGAGCTCATCCTTCTCCATCATGAACCTCTGAGTCGCAGGTCAATTACTGCACATTTGCATATATTCCATTAATGCTCCTGCTAATTGTCTGTGGGAGATAATGGGATCAGATCTTACTCCCCGGCTGCCGAGGGCTCACAGGCAGTGGGGGCAGCAAATACAGCCGGCACCTGTGCTCCCAGTGTCACCATCAGCACTTCCAGTATCAGCACTAACACTCCCAGTATCAGCAATAGTACTCCCAATATGGGGGGGGCCCAGTGCTCCCGGTGTCAATACTAATGGTCCCAGCATCAGCAACAATTCTCCCAGTATCGGCACCAGCACTCCCACTAACACTCCAAGTATCAGCAACAACCCCCCCAATATCAGCACCAGTGCTCCCAGTACTGGCACCAGTCCCAGGAGGGGCTGGGGATATTGGGAGCTGATGGATGTGGATGCTGGAAGCTGCCCACAACACCACTCCCTGCCTCCCACCTGAGCTCCCTGTGTTGTAAGGGATGGATCCACCCCCTCAGTGCAGCAGCTTTGGGGTGAAGGACCAACCACTCTGGGTCTCCATCACCACTGTCACCTGCCCCGGGGAGTGTCCCCAGGGGTCCCATCCTGTCCCCCACTGCCTGCATCCCACTGGGGCTGTGTTTGGGAGCAGCTCTGGTGCCAGCCCAGCCCGTGGCATGGCTGGGGGACAGCTGGGACACACTTTGGCATCCAAACTAATGAAGCAAACGGGGACATTCCTGAGCCAGCATGGTGCAGTGTCCTCAGCATGGCCTTCCGCTGGCTGCTGTAAAGACTGTCTGGAAAACTGCTGGGACAGCCAGGCCAGGGAGGGATTTATTCCCAAGTCCTCGCTTGGTTGTGACCCACTGGTACACCGGTTGGATCCCACGAAATAGATGCAGCCTTGGGGAGCTGAAAAAATCTCCCAGCTGGCAGTGCCAGGATTAGGGGTGTCCCTCCCAGCTGCCCCAGATCCCCTTGGCACCCAGAACCAAAGCACAGCAGAGCGAGAGGGAGGATTTCCCAGGCAGTGGGTCCAGCTTCCTCACTGACCTCCATCACCTTGCTCCTGCCAGGAGCCGGAATCCTCATCCCAGCAGTGGGATACCCAGTTCAGCATCACTCCACACCCAACCCACCTCCCTCTGCGGTGTCAGCAGTCCTGAGGCCAAGGAGGCAAGGAACTCCTCATGAATTTTCCAGATTTATCCATCCACCCTAAGCACAGGGAGGTGGGCACAGGTCCAGGGGGGCTCTGATGAGCAGCGGGTGCGTCTCTGCCCCTTCGTGTGACCGGGATGAATGAGGCACCGATAAATTATACATTTGAGTCTTGTCTTCAAATTGCTCTGCAATTATTGGGCCCCAAGGTTCAGTTGTCTTCAAGCACCACCTCACATCTGACCACGGCCAAACACGCCGCAGGCTCACGTGGTTCCCCCAGGGCAGGAGAACAATCAGCCCATTAAAAACAGCAAATTAACCAACACAAGAATTCCATTAGAAGGAGAAGGCGATGGGAACTATCCAATTTCATCACATCATTAGCATTTCTTATCAGAGGGACAAGGAAAGAATAGGGCTTTAAAACACAGGGGGATGGGATGGAGTCTGATGACAACAATGGGGTGACGCACCTGGGGGCCCCTGTCCCACGGGAGGGCTGTGACGCAGGTACCAACCTCAGTCCCACATCTCAGGGAGTGGGGGGAGAAGGGTCCTGCACCCCACTGAGCACCTTTGGGTACACAGCACAGTATACCCCCAAAATTCCTCGGCTGAAACCTGGAAATGGGGCGACATGAAGGACCCAGAGCACGGGGTGTAAGTACCTCATCCATGGGATACAGGACACAGTCCATGGGATACAGAACCTGGTCCACAGGGGTTGCCTGGACCTGCTGTCACCCAAAAGCCATCCACTTTAGTGCAGGGACCACCAGAAAGCTCCATGTCCCTCCACCAACCCTTGGTTCCACAACACAGAGCAGCTCCTGTGCCTCACACCCTTGTGTCTCTCTGGTGTGATGGCACCAACCAGTAACACCAGTATGAAACCCCAGGGACACTGGGCACCCTGTACTGGCATCCCTGAAGCCTTTCAGCCTCCCTTCCTAGGACTGTCGTGCAGTGGGAGCTTGGAATTGCTGCTGGGCAGAAACTGGGCAGCCCCAGCTCCCAGATGAAGCTGCCGCCGTCTTCTCCAGCCCCATGGAAATGGATTTTCACCCTTTTTCACTCTCTAAAGCAGAAGTAGCAAATGAGATGCATCAGGTTGAATTTAAATACTCTTTAAATTTAAATACGTTATGGTTGGGAATGAAACCGAGCTAAACCCGGATGTTGGATGTGGAGATTTCCACCTCAGCAGGGAACACCTGGAGCATCTGAGGCAACTCCCTTCGAGCCTCCAGCACCCTCTGATGCCTCTCCCAGGGCCAGCAGAGCACACTGAGCCTTCAGCTGCCTTCCAATCAAAGCAAAGTTTATTTATTCAGCTCCTCTCTGCCTTAATTTTGCTGAGAAATGGGTTTGTGCATCCCCTCTGCTGGGGAAAGGCTTAAGAACAGCTGACTCAGCACCTTTCCGGTGTCACAGCTCATCCCAAGGAGCTGCGCCGGGATCGGATCCTGTTCCTCAGCAGTGAGACATCCCCAGGCATGTGCTTCCCTGTGGAGCTTCTAAATCCCTTCCATAGGCTAAACCACCAAGGAAAGCCCTCTTATTTGGGATTTATTGGCCTGATTTGTATAGCCAGGGCAGGGCTTACCCATCTGCCGATGGATTTTTGTGCAGGATTTCCAAGCATGTCGGGGGGTTAGTGAATCTTCCTCCTTGTTGGGAATCCATGGAAGGGTTTAGACTGGAATTAGGCGGCTGATTTTCATTTAAGGGCAAAACCTGATTTTTAGATATTCTGGAGAAGATTTATTGAAGGTCTCAGCACTTGCCCAGGGCCAGGGGAAGCTGTGGTCACAAGTCCAGACAGGAATGAGGCCCCAGCTCCAGAGGGATCACAGATCATTCATCCAGAGGGACGGGGCTGCCCCAGACTAATTGATTAACGGCTGCAAAAGGCCTGGAGCTCCTCAGAAACCAGGTCATGCTGATTGCACAACCTCCTATTAGTGTTCCCTCTGGTCTCCAGGGGACAGGACCCACAGGGCACCAGCCTCGTTTCTGCAAAGGCCAAGTTATAAATAAATCCAGGAACCCTGGGCTGGATCCTGCCCTGGGTTATTCCAAGGCACCAAGGTGACTGGACGGTGTTGCACAAGCCCAGGGCCTGCAGCACATCCCAAAAAGGGCAATTTTGTTTAATCAAGCTGATTTGAGCAACTTCAGCTCCATTTTTAAACATGGCATTGAGCTGGCATTGCAAATTCCCACGGATATCCCAGACCCCAGCCCAAGGGATGCTGAGCCCTACACACAGGATGCTGATTCCTGCCCAAGGGATGCTCATCCCAGACCCCACAGCCATTAGATGGCATCGGGTGGGGGATTTACTCTGGGGGCAGGTGAGTGGCTCCCAAACCAAATCAAATCCAGGGTGAAACCAAATCAAATCCAGGGTGTTTCCAGCCCTGGAAGCAAAGAAATGCTGTTGCCTTCAGGCCACCGATTCCCAGGTAATCCCACCTCCATGACTCTGCTCCTTTCTCTGTGTATTTTGCTCCAAAATGGTCCAAGCAGAGCCAAAAAGGGTGTTTTTTGCTTCACGCTCTGTTCCTCCACCTGCAATTTCATCCAAACACGTTCCAGCCTCTTGGAGGCTGAATTCCCCTCACACGTGTGAAAGCAGCTCATAAAGAAAACTGGTTTAAGCCATGAATCATTTAAAAAGCCAAAGGCAGGGAAGGAAATAGCCGAGTATTGCAGAGATTTGGGCAGGGAGAGGATACAGGGAATCATGGAATGCTGTAAATTAGCTGGCGCAGCAGAGATCCACAGCCCTGGTACCCAGGATCCCCATCCCAGCTGCTGAAATGCACCCTAATTCACAGCGTCATTATCACTTTAATTAATTCATCTGCAACAACCCCAATTGTGTGCGTTATCTGCTTCTCTCCATCAGCATTATCCCATCTGCTGGGTTTCTTTCGGAAGAATGTTTGTGGAAGGAGCAGGGAGCTCCCTTGTTTAGTACCAGGGCTGATTGGATTTGGGTGCTGGGAGCAGGATTCCACACTGTCATCAGCAACAAAAATGAATAATCAGCCCAACCTTCACCCGCTGCATCCCTGCTGACCCTCAGCATCCCTCCCTGAGCATCCCTCCCTAAGCATCCCTGCTGCTGGCATCAACCCCATCCCCACGTGCAAGGCTGAGAAACCTCCCTTTCCCCATTATTTCCCTGTTTTCCCTTTCAAGGCCAGAAGAGGGAATCTGCTTGGATGGGGATGACTTACAGTGGTATTTGGGAGAGGTCACCATGGAGCAGGGGGTTCCAGGGACATTAAGCCGGACTCCCCCAGTCTCCCTCTCCCCCTTCTTCCCACCCTTGCATGTCCCTTTGGACACTTAAACCCTGTGAAAAAGGTGATTTAATTCACTCAGACTATGCTGAGTGTCTGTGAAAGGGCTTAACCTAATGAGTTTTAATGTGTCTTATGTTCTGGGTATTTTATGCCCAGGCTGCAAAATCCAGTTACGGTTTTCAGTCAGACTTAGTGAGCCGAGCCCTGCATGGGAGGGGATGTGTTCACACGGGGCAAGGAGGTGGAGGAGGATGGGAAGAAGGCCGGGGCTGTCCCTCAGGGAGACACAGCTGGATCCCAGCCAGCTGCTGGCTCAGCAAAGCTCCCCCCCAGACTAAGTGCTGCCTGAATCCTGCAGGAGGGCCTCTTCCAGAGGTGGTGCTGGGGCTGGCAGCCATCCCTGGAGCATGCTCATCATTCCCAAATTCTCTGGTCACTCCATCACTGGCATTTACAGACACCTGCACAATCCCTGTGACAGTGGCAGAGCAGCCCCGAGCCACAGCCGCCGGCACATCCAGAGCCTGACAGCTCCCTATTCCAGGGAAAGCCACGACGCTGCTGTTTTTCTCCTTGTGCTTAACGATGAGGAACAAACCGGGGCAGCCAAATGGTTTTATCCCGAGGTTTTGAGCACCGGAGCCACTCTTGGCTCTGGGATTCGGGGAGGTGATGAGATACATCAAAAGGATATTTCCCAAAGGGAAATCCAGGTGCACCCCACCAGCAGCACCTACAGGACCACCCCTCATGGTATTTACAGCGGCACAAATCCCACAGAGACCATGATGGGATACGTGGGGACATCAGTGGGGAGCTGGGAAGTGTGACCCACCCCCCTCCACGGGGCTCAGATCCACTGAAACATCTTCCACGGGTGCTACTGGAGCACCCGCCACATTCAGTCCATGATGAGCCCCCCACGGACCCCCGGGTGGGGCAGAATCAAACCAAATCTGCCTGCAAAGCCCACACTCAGGTCTCCTCCGTGGAGATTTCCCTCAGCCCTCATTAATCCGGGATTAGAGGCAGCGCTGGGGCAATTAACAAACGAGCTTTTCAGGCAGCAGACAATGCCTTCACAGCCCATTAATAGTATGAGAAGGATGATTTCTTGCAGCTCCCTTTAAAACCTCCTTTCCCAGGAGGGCTGATTCCTTTCTTTTCCCACATTCTCCTGCATGGAAGAGATGGAAGGCCCAGTTTGGGAAGAGATCTGCCATTCCCACAAGTGCTGTGGGCTCACTTCTGGCTGAGCAGCACAGAACAGGTTCTCCTGCCCCACACTCCTTCCCTGTTCCCAGGCTGAGCTCCTGGCTCCAGGGAGGACCAATACACTGGTGGCAGAGGTACCAAAGCACAGAGATTCCTATCCCAGAACAGAACCTGCTCCCTGAACAGCTCAGGGAAACTGAGGACTTGGCAGTCTCAAGAGAGATGGGGATTAGGAGAAGCAGAGATTTTCCTGGGATGTGGAGCGAGCTGGGAGAGATGCTAAGGAAACCAAGGAGGACAGGGGGGCATTCCAAGGAGGAAAGGGGGCATTCCAAGCTAGCCTGAGCCCATGGGGTGGAGGCCATGGTGACAGTGAGGGTTGGTGGCACCCAGTCTGCCACACGGGGAAAAGTCTCTTCCTGGGAAAAAAGATCCCCCAGGAAGGACAAACCTTTTATTTCTGGGAGAGGAAAACCACCCACACGCCCCAGCTGAGCTGTGAGGGGACTTTCCTATCCCTTGAGCATCAGAGAGACCTGGGAAGTGCTGTGCTAGACACAGGCACCTGCAGCCGGACTCGACTCCTTGGGCTCCAGGGTCTGGGAAAGGCATCCAAAAATTCTCCCTGGAAACCCAGGCCTGTGCATGGGTAGCATAACTAATAATATCTAGAATATTATACTATAACTTATATAGAACTCATAGTGACTAATACATAGAATAGAATACTATATATGAAGCCGTAATACCTGTGAATAATATAGAGAATATAATATAATGTATATGAAAACCACAATACCTGCTAATAATATCTAGAATATTATAATATAATGTATATAAAAATCACAATAACTACTAAAATAACTGCTAATAATATATAAAATATAACATATATATAAAAAATCTAATAACTGCTTACGAACCCCATCTCAGAGAAGCCCTTCATGCTCAACGGTGTTGGACATTCCAAGAGCCAACCCAGCCAGGAGAGAGCTTTCCCAAACCCAGGGAAGGGACAGCTCCTTATAAAGGATAACTGGGCACAAATCCCCCCAGAGGAGAATACAACACTCATAGGATGAGAAAGTGCAGGTGGGCCAGGGCCAGGCTGGGTGGGGACACCCCGGGGCTGGGGGCTCCCCCCCTGCCAGGCTGTGATTCCCAGCTCTGGATTGCCAGGAAACTTTATTTAATCCTGCCTTCACAGAGGAAAGGGTTTATAAGGCTCAGCTCAAGGTTACCTTCACACTGCTCTGCAACAGCCTCTGCTCTCCCTGCACATATGGTTTGTTTAACTTTATATTAAAATATTCCCTTAAGTTGCCAGCTCTGATATGGAAAGAAGCAAATGAATAGAGGAGGGTTTTTTGGACA